>NC_086100.1:94978681-95278681 GCF_963921235.1 Mobula hypostoma | reverse complement strand
TATTGGCAGCAGCACAATGAGACATGCCTTGTATAGGTGTCATTTGGTCGTCTGTTGTCAAAGGGGATTTGCCCAAGTAGAGAAGACAAAACACCCTACTATACATCTACTGATGAGTGAATGAGACAATCTGGAGTTGAGGAACAAAGATTTATTCAGGGTCATGTCTCCTCCAGACAGACCTCAGAGTTCCCAGTTGGTTTTGCCTGAGAAGTACCAGAGGATTGTACTAAAGTCACTTCATGCTAATTCAGGTCATTTGGGTTTGGCAAGACCTACGGATTGATCTGAGATCAGTTCTATTGGCCCCGAATGAAGTCTGAGGTTGAAGAGTACTGTCAGTCATGTATCCAATGTATTTGGAGGAAGATGCTGCCTATGAGAGTTGCTCCATTATCTCACTTACAGAGTACGGGATCACTTGATTTAGTATATATGGATTTCCTCTCCACAGAGCCTGATTCCAGCAGTGCTGTGGATGTCTTGGTCATCACAGATCACTACACCATATATGCTCAAGCCTTTCCCTCAGAAGATCAGCGAGTATCCACAGTTGCCAAGGTGTACTGGGAGAAGTATTTTGTTCATTGTAGCCTCCCAAGAAGGATACATGGTGATGAGGGAAGGGATTTGAACAGTTACTGGGTATGTTTACAATCGGGAAGTCAAGGACCATGCCATATCACCCTCAGGGTGATCCTTAGCCTGAAAAGTACAACCAGACTTAGTTAGACATGCTTGGAACCCTGGATGCTAACAAAAATAACAAGTGGAGTCAGCATATTGGGAATTTGATACACTGCTACAACTGTACACAGAATGAAGCTACTGGATACTAGCCATACTATTTGATGTCCGGGCCCAAAGCAAGATTACCTGTAGATCTCTGTTTTGGAGCTGGGAGTGAAGGCTTCCTGCAGAAAACATTTCTCAGGTATATGCTTGACATCAGGAAAGAACTACAAAAACCTTCTGAGTTTGCAGAGATTTTTGCTACCAAGCAAAACCAAACAAACAAGAGGAGGTATGATCAAAAGATTAGGTTCTTTTAATTAGGTTCCCTTCCAATTCTCTGGATTCTTTCAAAAAAGAGTTAGATAGAGCTCTTAAAGATAGCGGAGTGAAGGGATATGGAGAGAAGGCAGGAACAGGGTACTGATTGTGGATGATCAGCCATGATCACAGTGAGTGGTGGTGCTGGCTCGAAGGGCTGAATGGCCCACTCCTGCACCTATTGTCTATTGTCCAGGTTCTCTCAGCTGATGCCAGGAGACTGAGTTTTAAAAAGAAACTTGGGGCCACCAGGGAAGCATATATTGGCCGACCACTGGGTGTCTACACCTAGATAGTAGAGAGCCAGAAGCCAAATGTGCCAGTTTTCTGGGTGAAGCCAGGGGAATGATCCTGTCAAAATTCTCATCAGAATCACCTTCTACCCCCTGGGCAGGAAGTATGTATTGATCCAGAGCCTGACATGGAACCTACGTCTAGCAGGAGAACTCTGTGCAGAAGGAGGAGAACAGAAAGGCATCCAGCTGACAACAGTGTGATTTCAGTGGAAAGGACTGAAGAGGGACCGGCCACTGAGTACTATACAGACTCAGAGGATGAGGAAATGAGAGTATGGTATGCTTTAACTTGGGCAAACTCCCCAAGAATTGATGAAAAGATTTCTGAATCTCTCAGCCCTGACTCAGACTGTCATAATGAGAGGTGCTGGGAGTGGACCCAAATGCAAGTCACAGACACTGAAGTACAAGGAACAGGACAGGACTAGAGTTAGGGACGGGACAGGACACAGACTAGGAGCGGGACAGGATCAGACTTGGGCTAGGACTTTGGCTAGGAAAGCAGAACCAGGACAAGGAACTAGGAAATAGGAGCCAGGGCTTGGACTCTGAGCCAGAGACTGGACAGGGACCTGGAACCTGGGTCTTGACTTGGGCTCGGAACCCAGAACTAGGAAAGGACAAGACGTGACTACAGGACTGGATGTGGAACTCCTGCACAGGACGAGGCACATGGACAGGATGAGAAACTGAAGCCTTGACTTGGTCTTGGGAGGACAAGAACACAGAGCCTTGGTCTTGGCAGCACAGGAACCTCAGAGCCTTGGGCGAGGACTGGACGCTCGGAGCCTTGGACATGAGAGGCAGGAACATGGAACACAGAGCCGGGACCCCTCCTTGGGACAGGATGTAGGGCCAGGACTCATACACGGAATGCTGAACGCGACGAGACAGTTCCCAACACAAGGCAGCAGCAAACAGCTGGATCTAGCTAGCAAAGGCGTGGACACAGAGACAGTTCCAAACAACGATAGACAGTTCCTTATCTAGACAGAGCAAGGCTCCGGTCTTGCTTCGGCGGTAGAACCTGACAGCGATACAGGTGAGGACGCAGGCAAAGGTTGCAGGCAAGGCTTCAGAAGGAAGGGGAAGGGAAGGGAACAGTCCAGCAAATGAAACTTCTTCTTCTTCTTTCTCCTTGAGTTTTTACGGCAGTTGGCATCCACATTGTTGCATTACTGCCATCTTCAGGATTTATTGTCCTTCATTGCCCATTCACTTTAAAGCCGTCTTTCCAGTCCCGTCGCCCTTAAATAACTAAACAACCATTTCCTCCCCTGATCACTCTCCCCACATTCCAATGAACCTTTAACACTGTTCTCTACCAGTGCCATTTTGCGTAATTGTTGTAACATTTGTTTCCTTTCCTGTGCAAATTTCCTGTATGAAATAAGGATATGCTCTACTGTTTCAGTCTCCTGACATAGATTGCAAAAACCTGTTGGATGCTTATTTATGATGGCCAGAGTGCCATTAAGGTTGCTGTGCCCAATTCTCAGTCTACTTATAATTACTTGCTCCTTCCGCTTTACTCCCCTACTTCTTCCCATATCTACTCTGTTCTGAATTGAATGTAAATGTCTTCCTTTTATTGCTCTATCCCAACGCCGCTGCCACTGTTGATTTATCTTTCTCCACACTATGATCTTCCCCTCTGATTTTGATAGTCTAATATTGACCTCTGTAGATCCTTTTTTGACTGCTGCTTTTGCCAGTCTATCCGCTGTCTCATTTCCCATAATACCCGAATGTGCTGGATCCCACATGAATGCGATATTTTTGCCTCGTCTAGCCAGTCTTGAATTTGCAAACAGGATTTCGTAAAGCAGATCCTGGTGACCTCTAGCTGTACCCGTCTTAATGCTTGCAAGAGCCGACACAGAGTCGCTACATATCACAATATTATTACAATCAACCTGCTCACTCCATTCTAGTGCTAACAATATGGCAAACATTTCAACTGCATATACACTCAAGCAATCAGGTGTTCTCCTGCTAATTTCCACATGATAACTTGGTATAACAATTGCAGACCCTGCTGCACCTGTTTCTGGATCCTCTGAACCATCCGTAAAAATCTGTACGCCTTTATATTTACATTCCCTATAACTATGATATTCACTGAGTATATCAGCCATCTTATTACTGTATTTAACCTTTAGCAATTCCAAATCTACAGAGGGGTTTTCTAATACCCAGAAAGGTCTGACAGGCCACACCACACTTGGATAAAACTCTTTATCGTATACACCCAACACACATCAAAGTTGCTGGTGAATGCAGCAGGCCAGGCAGCATCTCTAGGAAGAGGTACAGTCGAAGTTTCAGGCCGAGACCCTTTGTCTAGTCCTGACGAAGGGTCTCGGCCTGAAACTTCGACTGTACCTCTTCCTAGAGATGCTGCCTGGCCTGCTGTGTTCACCAGCAACTTTGATGTGTGTTGCTTGAATTTCCAGCATCTGCAGAATTCCTCTTGTTATCGTATACACCCATATCTTTTGCTGTTTGCTCTCCTGTCCAGCCAAAACTTTCTTTTTGTGTCCTCTCCTTCTCCCAGCATGTCTGCAACACCCTTTTTGTAGGATGGCTATCAACATGCCCCCTTAAATTAATCCAGTAATTGGCCTCCAGCTGCTTATGCTGCAGCCCCAATGGCATTTCATTTGCCTCAACTTGGAGTGCACACACTGGGGAAGTTCTAACCGCTCCCAAGCCCACCCTTAGAGCCTGAGCTTGCACGATATCCGGTTCTGCCAGCACAGATTTTGCTGCTGACCCATATACAATACTTCCATAGTCTAATCTTGATCTTAATGCTACATAAATATACTCCAGTGATGCAAAATCAGCACCCCATTCCAATCCATCAAGACACCTCATGACATTTATCACATTTTCACATTTACTAACTACATATCTAACATGTTCTCTCCATGTTAATCTCAAGTCAAAGTGCACTCCCAAAAACCGAAAACTTTCAACTCTCTCCAGGTTACTCCCATACAGATTCAAATTAAGTCCCCTGAACTTTTTCCTTGTAAAGAACATGGCTTTTGTCTTCTCCACTGAAAATGTAACACCCCACTTTGTCCCCCTCTCTTCAACTTGATTAATTCTATTTTGCATTTTCGTAACAATATGTTCAATATTTCTCCTTCTTTTTCACAAAGCCCCGTCATCTGCAAACAATGACCTTCCCACTTCCATTGGAATATTTACGAATATATCATTTATCAAAATGGAGAATAAAGTTGGACTCACTACCTATGTTCCCCCTAAGTTGTGTGTGTGTGCGCGCGTACACACGTTTTTCAACCAGCGCTCAAAGGAAGTTAATGTGCGCACAAAAGGTTAGTTACCTAAAATAATGTAGTAGTTAATAATTATACTTATTGAAAATAATCTTTTAGCTAAACGTTTCTGTTAACTAGACAGTTAGACGGTTTTTCAAATACCATAACGCATGTCACTAATTCACGTCACTTCACCTATCCTGTTCCGGTTTGTACAGCTGCATCATGGCAGCAGCCACCTTTGATGGACAGTGTTCATATCGTAAAGTTTACAAAGATCTGTTTCAAATCCTGTAGATAGCTTACTAAATTTTTATTGAAAAAAATATTGATTCGGTATGTGGAATTCAAAAGAAGCGAAGGGCGTGAAGTGCCAAAGAACTGCAGATCTGTTTAAAGTTGAATGGCTTAGCAAAATACTAGAAACTGCTACACCAAAAGCTCATGAGGGCATGAATGTTCAGCTATGAGAAATATTTATGTATGATCTGGAAACTGGAGTTATCCGTATTGTCGTGATGCGAAAGTTGCTGGAGAATTTGCTAGTGGAAAGAAGTAGGATGATATTTGGAAACTTGACTTTTTGAAGCGTCATTTGGCAAGTAAATTGCATTTGGACGGTGTACAAAAGCTCAGGCAACAGAACCTGTCATCACCCGTTAGAGGAGTGCTACGCATGTTACAGTTGAGTACACAAATTAATGCCTTATGTCTAAAATATCATGATTTCCTAGCTGAAAGTACTGTAATAGTTAGGCGGTTTAATGATTTCATATTTTCCGTGCAAGAAAAAATTAGATCCAAACTGATTTCAAACTTTGCTCAAATGGTGGCATTTGTACTTCAAAATGAACAGTTTTGCGACCTTGCACAGTTGATGGACATTGGGAGAACCTTTCTTGCGTCTAGTGCGTGAGGTTTTAGCCTAATGAATCAACTCAAAAACAAGCTGAGAAACCGTTTAGGTGAATGTCATTTGGATGTGTTAATGAGAACCAAAAGCTATCAATGGGATGGAAGTTCTATTAGCCTAGATAGAGTTTACAAAGAACGGGTAAATGCCAGACAGGAGAGAGAAAAAAATAACTGAGTGACTTAAATATGTATGTTATTTTGTCGTTATTCTGTGCAGTTTTATGTCAAATATTTTGTAAACCTACATAAACTGTGCCAGGTGTGCATTCAGTGCGCACATACTTTTGTCAAAGGAAAAACATTTGCACAACATAATATTTTTGCGCACACTGACGACTAAAAACTAGAGGGAACATTGCTCACTACACTCCCCTTAGGCTCCCATTTTCTACAACATACTGGCTTGATAGCTCTGATCCTATTTTCACCTGAATAGTTCTCCTGTTTGAAAAGTCCTTAACCCAATTGAACATCGCCCCCTCCCCGATTCCCATTAAATGTAGCTTGATTAGGAGCCCCTCTTTCCATGACATATCATAAGCTTTCTCAACATCAAAAAAAACTGCAGCCACTGTCTCTTTATTTACTTGAGCTATTCTTATTTCATCCTCTAGACACAACACTGGATCCATAGTATTCCTTCCTTTCCTGAACCCGCTTTGATACGTAGCCACCATACCTCTACTTCCCAAGAGGTACACTAACCTCTCATTTATCATACGTTCCATAAGTTTACATACATGTGACGTCAAGGCAATTTGCCTGTAGTTTCCTGGCCTGCTGACATCTTTTCCAGGCTTCCTTATTGGAATAATTATTGCCTCTTTCCAGCTCCCTGGTATTCTCCCTTCATCCCAGACTTTGTTATACAGAAGCAGTAGTTTCTCCAGACTTCCTTCACTCAAGTGTTTTATCATACTATAACATTTCATCTTTACCTGGTGCAGTCTTTCCCGTTTTATCTAGTGCCTTTCTTAATACTCCCATGCTGAAAGGAACATCTTGCACACCGTCAAGGTTAGTTTTCCTATATAAAGCCTCCATATTTTCAGCTTTTGTTCTCTCTCTACCTCTTCTTCCCTTCTCAGACAAATTATCAGAACTATGTACCATAACAAAAGTGTTTGCCAACAACTTTGCCTTTTCCTTATTTGTTACTACAGTCACATTTCCATCAACCAGAACTGGGTACCTCCATTCTCTCCTGTCCCGTCCCATCCTTTTCATCATCCCCCACACCTCTCCTACTTAAGTTGTGTTTCCGATTGAATCACAATACTTTCTCCAGTGCGTTCTTTTAGCATTTATTGTCCTCCTTACTACTGCCTGAGCTTGTTTGTACTGAATCATATATTGGAAGTTATGAGTTCTTTTAACCAGTTTAAATGCTTTATTTCTATTTCTCACTGCTTCCTTACAATTATCATCCCACCATGGTATTACTCTCTTCATGGCTGTTCCTTTACTTTTAGGAATGAATTCTAATGCAGCTGATATTCTATCTTGTTTTAATATGCTGTCAAGTGTTTCTATATCCATTCCATCACTGACCTGACTTAGATAGCTATCACTTTTTTCCAGAAATTTCTCCCAATTGGCTTTCTCAAGGATCCATTTCCCACCTGTATTCTCTGACCAATGAAGCAGAAATATTTATCTTGCACCAGATTGAGTAATGATCACTCCCTACAGTTCCTTCTTGGTACACTAACCAATCACACACTGATGCAATGGAGTTTGATTCAAGCACAGATTCTTTACTTCTATTAACATCAATTCTTTTACTACTGCCATCATTTAGGCACACTAAATACTTCTCATCCAGCAACTCCTCTATTACCTGACCATTGATGTCTGTTCTGTCACTCCCCCATAATACATTATGTCCATTAAAATCACCACATCAAACAACGTTTCTACTATTCTGCCCTTCTATCTCCTCAAGCTTGTTTAACTCTAGTCTTTTGCATGGATTATAATAATTCATAATCACCAACTCTTTCCTTTCAGCCCATACTTTTACTACCACATACTCTTGTTCACTTCCTACACCTAGTATTCTATAAGAAATACTTTGCTTTACATAAGTTGTACATCCTCCTCCTCCTCCACCCTCTCTCCTGTCTCGCCTTACTGCCTCATAACCATATAAAACAAAATCCAAATTTGGCTTTAACCAGGTCTGCTGGATACACACAATATCTGGCTTTTCTCTCCTACTAGCTATACACTGCTTGAAACCTTGTACATTAGCAATCAGGCTTCTTGCATTCCATTGAAGTAGTAAAATTATTAGTAATATCAACCCACACATACTGTCTCTTGACTCGACTGTACCCTGAGTTCATCGTTTACTTCTTCCCATTTTAATCCTATCATATCCAAATGGTGCTCTGCAGCTTTCACAATAATCTGAATCCTTTCAGTTTTAGATTTGATCTCATACGTTGCGTTTACCACTCCTGCTGTAAAGGTCACCAATTTCTTCTTCTCTATCCATGCATTCTTCTTATCTTGCCTTTCTTTAGTTGCCGCCTGCTCTTTGCTACATCCTCCCTCATTCATTTTCTTCTGTCCTGCCAACTTGACTGCCTCAGCATATGAGACTTCCTTCTTCACCCTTATCTGCTGCACCTCCACCTCTTTTTTCAACTCTTCACATCCCCAGTACACTACACTATGGTTACCTCCACAATTACAGCACTTTGGTCTCACTCCCTCTCCACATTTTCCATACTAATGTTCCCCATCACACCTTGCACATCTTCTCTTTCCTTTGCACACTTTGGCCACATGCCCAAGCTCCTGGCAATTGAAACACCTCATAGGTTTTGATATATATTTGAAAGGCGGGAGGAGAAGATGGCAGTGCGACGTGCACGCGCAGCTCTCCAGTGAAAATGATATCATTTCTGTTAAATAGGGGCCATAGAGAATTCTGATTTGATGGAGACAGACGTGAAAGCACAGAGGAACATCTGGAGAAATTTCTGAAATGCCAGTTCGCTGCCACTGTTACTGGGCGATCAAAAATCTTCTGGAGGGAAGTCCCCAAAATCCCCGGCTTTGCCTGCTGCTGATGACCAAGGCTGAGGTCGAATCATTCAGATAGAGATGGTGCTTGGTACTCGGTGTTGGAGGGCTGATCGGAGGCTCAAAGTTTTCGGACAACTCAGAGTCAGACCGTAGTCGGGCATGGCAGGGAGAGTTTTCTTCCTTCTCCCGCCTGCGTGAGATGTGGGACATTTGAGAGACTTTGAACTTTTTTAGTGTGCCATGGCCTGCTCTTCATCAAGTTATGGTATCGTTGCACTGTTGTAACTATATGTTATAACTATGTGGTTTTTGTTAGTTTTTTAGTTTTGGTCTGTCCTATCTCTTTGTGATATCACACCGGAGGAATATTGTATCATAATGCATGCATTACTAAATGACAATAAAAGAGGACTGCGTGTCCTCATAATCTAATCTAATCTATATTCTCTTACATTGTATCTTAGAAATCCAAAGTATAACTCCTTTGGAGGCACCTTATCCTCAAATTCTACCAGAACGGTTTCAGTCTCCCTTTTCTCTGCTCCCCTTGTCATTCTTTTCACACTCTTCACTGAACTATTCCTCACTCTCAAGTTCTCCACTAGCTCCTTCATATTAACACTGAGGGGAACCCTGGAGATCACCCCCTTGCAACCATTGACCCTTTGTGCTCCAACTCTTACAACCCTGGACACTTTGACTTTCCCAGCATTAGTCACCTTCATTGCCTTCTCCATCTGCTCTTCAGTTTTACATCCTATCATGAGGTTTCCATCTCCTAAAACTCTCGCTTGGTTAACTTCCACTACTTGTCCTCTAATGATCTTTGTTAGCTTAAGCAGATTGATTTTCTTTACTTCCCCTTCCCCCTCAAATCTTATCACTACATTTAGCAATTTTGCCCTCAGGCCCTTGTCCTCAACTTCTCTTCCCTCACTTTCCGATCCACCTACACTAGACCCATCTCCTTTCTTTCTCTTCCAACCCTTCACCTTCCTGTTCTCAGTCCCTCTCCCTACCTCTTCCCACTTACACTCTGTGCTGTTGCTGTCACCATTAGTCTCCCTCCCTGCCATCCTATCAGAGTTTACAAGGAACTGTGTACAAATATCATTCCAGACCTATACAGGCCATCAATCAATATTCCCACAGAATGTCCCCCCACACCACACCAGCCACAGCCCTCTTCCCAGCACCAGAACCAAGAGCACACCAGGTCTTCCACCCCAGCCAGCAAATGAAGCTGAACCCAGGAGTTATTTATGTAGCCAGCCCAAAATGAGAATCAGGTGCCTCAATTAGAGCACCCAACAGAACAAGGGAAATCCGGGAAACCTGGAATAAGGAACTGGAATGCAGACTTCACAGACTGGACCATGACACAGATGTAACAGGAAAGATTACCAGTGGACAGGCAGATGCGATAATAGGCAGTGAGGGGAAACTGGACTCCAATACAATTAGGGATGAAGCTGAGTTTAGTCAGGTATCCAGGGGGATCTGAGTCATTGGAAGGTACGATTGATAGACAGGGGGAGGCATTCTCAAATAAACAGGAATATTTATAAGAAGTGCCTGAGTCTGAAGAAGCTGATAATGAGTTAAGAAAGTCACAGAGAGTCAGGAAACCCCAAGATAAGCTGGCATATGATGCACCAGGGAAACATAGTGTTGCATCCATCCCAGTAGTGAGATATGTTACTGCCTTACAGATGGAATTGGTGGGGGGGGGTGCTGAACTCATAAAATTTATTTGAATACTACGTTATTAATAATAGTTTCATAAGTTCCAAAGTCATGAAGACATGACTATTTTTGGTGGGGGGGGCGGCATGGTGGGGAAGAATGTAATGCCCTAGCTCTACTGCTACGCTGTGAGGTATTTCATTTTAGCAGCTTTCTGTAAAAGCAGTATGCCCTGCTGGTGAAAGTGTTCTGGTTTCAGCTAAAGATAAGGAGCCATGTTGTTCAATTTAGGAATGTTGTGTCAGCCAGTCAGGATGGTGGGATGGAGAAAAGGTTCTAGAGAGTGTGGAGCAGAGAAGGATTTCTGATGGACAGTAGTTGGGTTTGTGGTCTTTTAGTGGGAGATGCAGAGAGGAGAGGATCAGGGAAGGTCCTATCTGAAGGAACACCATGCCAAAGGGTCTTGGCCCGAAACATCGACTGTACTCTTTTCCATAGATATTGCCTGGCCTGCTGAGTTCCACCAGTACTTTGTGTGTTTTGCTTGGATTTCCAGCATCTGCAGATATTCTCTTGTTTGTGATTGGAAGACAATACAAGGAGTGCTTCACAAGACAGAGTCGAAGAAGGGAAGTTCTACCTGTAATTTGTGATGAGAATTCAGCGCGATGAGTGAAGTGGTACACCCAACCATTACAGGCATGAGCTCCAGCATTGTGTGTACATTTGGACCCATTTAATTGTAATGGGCCCCTTTCTTTTTCCTATTAACTGTTTGATAAAGCTGAAATTAGTAAATATACTTTCTTGATAATTGTATGCTGGTGTACGATCCAATTTCTTGGTGACTGATAATTGTGTATGGGCAGAATTTATACAGTATTCTCTCAAATTGAGGATCCTTTAATTGAAATTCCCAACATTCCTGTTTGGTTGAACCCCAAATCATACCGACCCTAGATACATATTG
Organism: Mobula hypostoma; assembly: GCF_963921235.1. Taxonomy (NCBI): domain Eukaryota; kingdom Metazoa; phylum Chordata; class Chondrichthyes; order Myliobatiformes; family Myliobatidae; genus Mobula; species Mobula hypostoma. Next base: position 95,267,432 of record NC_086100.1, on the reverse strand, counting down.
TTTAGAAGGTGGCCTGCTCACCATTGAGTCATGTAGCTGTTAGTAGAGTTACCAGAGCTCATGTGCCAGCTTGGCTCGCCAGCAGGGGGCGTTATATATGCAGGGTTGATATTATGGATTCTTACATATCTACATGGATGTTTCAAAAGATCCAGTGACAAGTTGTACAGGTGTTTCTGTCTCCAAGGCTATCATTTTAGCCTTGGAATGGGTCGAAGAGATAAGCCCTGATTATGTACTTCTGTGCTCTGATTCATTCTCAATCTAAACATCTATCAAATCAAGCACTTCAAATTGTAGGCTCGATATTCTTCTTGAGATTGGGCAACATCTGTAGAAGCTTCAGGGTTTAGGCCGGTCTATAAACTTCATACAGGTTCCTCCCCCCCCCCCACCCCATGTTGGGGTTGAAGGGAACAAGATGGCAGACATCCTTGCCAAGTAATCACTTAAAATTAAGGAAAAAATGTAGTGACTTTGTGTAAAGGGGAGATGAAAGCCATAATTAAAAAGTCCATCCAATCACGTTGGCAACAAAGATGGGATAAGGAAAAGAAAGGATGGCATTTGTATAAAATTTAGAGGACGGTGGGAACTCAAATGGGAGACGGGTATAAAAGGAGATATGAACTTATACTTACATGTTTACATATTGGACATACTAGGTTGAATAATTCCCTGCTCAGAATTAATATGCATGATACTGACATCTGTATGGAGTGCACTTGTCAAGAAACAGTGCAGCATATATTGTTTGAATGGAGCTCCTATGATGTGCAGAGGAAACATCTAATTGCTCAATTGAGATATTGTACATTGTGCCTTTTTAGACTCTCCCCACCCAACAACAAATCCCTGAACTCAAATCTTGTTCTATTTTCTGCTGTTTTCCCTCAGGGTCTTTCTGAGTACATCTTGTCCGCACCATACTACTCGTCATATACCTTCCCTACCTGGCCTCATCTGCCTGCTGATTTTTTCTAATGGTTCTCTCGAAAGTAATTTGTTAGTCCTTCATATTTTCTGCCTCCAAAGTACTCCACTTTGTCCTTCAAAATTTTTGCCTTAAAGTGAGTGTGCATCCCTCTAATTGTGTTCCCACACTAATGTCATCTGATAGATTGTGTTAGAGGCAGCTTATACTTTCTTATCCTTACTATTTTCCTCCTCCAACAGATTTTGATTGTTGTCTACATTTGCCTGGTTCCATTCTCGTCCAAGCAGTGTAGTTTGAGGACCACCAACAAAGGTCCTCTTTCTGCCCTGAACCCCAACAAAAGCTATCCTTATCCTCTCCTGATTTCCATTTATCTGCTGCTCCTTAACATCCATCAATGGCTCTGCTAGTCGCTTCTCGGCTATACAATTTAGGATGCCTCTTAAACAATCTTGTTAACCCACTTTTAATCAACTGCTTTAAGATTGGTAATGGGGCTTCTTCTCAAAGTTTATTGTTATTATTACATGAAGAATCTTGGAATGATTTGGTAAATAAATTGCATTAAATAAATTCAATTCTTGATGTTGATGTAGTTTGCAAAGATATCGATCCAGTGATGTAGAAAGGATTCTACAGAGACATTCTATTGATCCCTCCTCCTGAACCCAGAAAGATATTGGTGTTCTCTACTGTTACGTATCCCGTGAGCATGATGTAATTATCTTGTGAGCATGATGTAATGGTCTCATGCTATTGGAATGATGTAATGGTCTTGAGATAATGGGGTGATGTGATGTCACGTGATGGCATGGTATAAAAAAAAGCCCGCCACGGTGATGCAGTTCTCATTTTTATTTTTAGCGTAACGTTGTGCCGGCAGTTTCGAAAATCACTGCCAGTTTTTGTTTGTTGCACCTTTGTTTTCCTTTACAGTCCAGTATCGGAGAGTGAAGACATTACCAGAATTATCTGAGCAAAGGATTGGGTAGAGTTAATGTCGTTCAGCTTCTTGGGAATGATTGACCTTTTTAATCTTCACTCAGGAATTGTGGCATGCATGTTTGAGTAAAACCCCTGCCAGGGTGGGAAGGTTTGTGCAGTGACCACCCTCCAGTCAAAAGGTCAGTTTCTGTATTTCTTCTTGATTCCTCCATACAAAACGTCTCTCGGCTGAGATCGTCATTGCTTCGAAGAAATCGTTGTTTGGGGGAAGTCTCTCCTTAATGACTGTATAAATCACATGGACTTTTGAAGTTACCACTTTAAGTCTATGCTTCGATGAGAACTCTTTAAAAACAGTTTATTAGTTTGACTGTTGGTTCGATATAGTCGCCTAACTGTTAACTTCCGGTTAAGTTAGTCGTTCATTTACTTTTCGATGTTTTGAGCAGAGGTTAATAAATATTGTTGTTTGTTTATATAACCTAACTCAATTTCATATCCATTATTGCTGGACATGGGTCACTACTTTCAAGACTTATTTTGTTTGATCCATAATTGTTTTCCAGTAGGAAAGTGATTGTTTTTGTTTTTATTTGTTATAGATGGGATAAAGACTGAAAAGAAAGAGCAAGTTTTGGTGAAAGTTAGATTTAGCATTTCAGGATATGAATGTTGGAAACAGAAGCAGGAGTTGGTCTCTTAATCCCTTGAATTTATCCACCAATCAAAGTCAGATAATGCTGCCTGTGATATGAATGAATAGTCAGAGTTAGGGAAAGGGGGGAAAGTGATTTATTTTAATTAATTTTTGAGGAAATGAGGCATTGCTAAAATAGTTAGCATTTATTGCCCAACAATAATTGCCTTTGGATACTTTGAACATGTTTAGTGTTGTTACAGCAACACTTATTCACCAGTCACTCACCACAGGTTGCTCAATCTCTGGCCTACTCCTTATCTACATATGTGTGAGTCTTCTGGTTGTACCTTCTGGCTATTGCTGACCTTCAAGATGTTATTAGTGGGGCACTTAGTAACACTAATGTCATTGCATATGAGGGATAGATGGTTAAACTCTGCTGTTGAAGTAGTCATTGGCTGGCAGTTTTGTGGCCTGAACATGACTTGCCAGTTATCAGCTCATACTGTCCAGACTTGCAGCATGCACTTACTGCAGAGTTACCAGTGGAACTGAACATTGTGCGATTGTGATGGATATTCACCGTCCATGATCTGAGAGGCTTATTGCTCACCTCAGCTTTCTAGCATTGCAGCATGACCTTTCCAAAGGGTCAGAGTTGATTGTGACAAAGTTAAACTTCTAACCAATATTCCTTGCTCAGCTTCTTGTAAACAAGTAAAAAACGAGGTCTTGTAGGCTCATGTTTAATCAATGTAAAACAATGGGGTTATGTTAATTAGTCTGCATCAAATTAGAAAACACCAGCTAAGTAATGGAAGTTTGTAGACCAGACTGATTTTGTTATTTAGCACATCAAACATGGTCACAAGTAGAGTTGATCAAGTAACAGTTGGGATATTTATGTGCTCAGTGAGTCAGCTCTCACAGCATTAATTTTGGGTGTCTGGGATCTCTGTCCCCAGAAACTTTTAGACCACCTGTGTGAATTATTTTGTTCCATGAAAAACATCACATGCAGATAATGTCAAAAGTATCCAAAAAACATCATGTGCAAATCAGTGTAAATGTTAGAAAGCATTGGGGATTGTTAGGAATTACAAGGAGAATGATAGAAAGACGGCGTGACAGAAAGAAGAACCAAGATAACTTGTTCATCTGGAACTTATTGGTATATTCTCTTAGTTCTAAGAATTGTATCTGTATTTGGAAATCCTTTGTAGTTTATAATTCTTTTGTAATTTGGAAATCTTCTATAAATCAAAAACCCTCCATTAGTGTTAAGTGTGTGTTAAGAACTATTTGTCTAAATTTTAATGTTTATCATTAAAAACTGTGTTTAAACTTAGGTAACTGGAAGTATCTCCCCATTGGTAGGGATGGGGACCCACCACCCACCCAAGTAATGGATATTGCAGCTAGTCTTCAACACGGAGACTAGACATGGAAGTAAGCTAAGGTTGAAGAGAAGGTTGATTCAGTATGACCTCCCTAGAGTGAAGGTACCCATAGATAACTTCATCGATAGGGCTTAAAATTTCACTTCGAGTAAGGTCTTTGCCGACAGTGAACCCAATACCACCATACAGTCATCAGCAAATGCAACTAATTTTGAGCTTATTATGGAAAGAAGACCAGTGATGAAGCTGTTCAAAATGGTTGACCTTGGACCCCACTGTGAGTAACTCTTGCTGTGATATCTTGGGGATGGAATGTTTGACCTCCAATGTCTACAGACATATTGCAGTACTGCAGAAGACTCCAACCACTGCAGAGATATGCTGCTACCTCACAGTGGCAAAGACCGAGGTTAAATCCTGACCTTAGGGTATTTCGAGAGAGTTTGTATGCTTTCTGTGACCAATTTCATCCAGTTTCCTCTCACATCCCAAAGGCATGAATTCTGGTTGGGTAATTGACTGCTGTAACTTTGGACTAGTAAGTAGTTGAATGGTGAAAATGGGAGAGAATCCAGTGCATGAGAATCTGAAGAGAATAAGAAAAATGGGATTAATGTACATTCATGTAAATGGGCGTGGATGTTTATTGCCAACTCTATGAGTCAACAACACACATCAAAGTTGCTGGTGAACACAGCAGGCTAGGCAGCATCTCTAGGAAGAGGTACAGTCGACATTTCAGGCCAAGACCCTTCGTCAGGACTAACTGAAGGAAGAGCTAGTAAGAGATTTGAGGATATGAGGATATCCCTTTTGCCAATCACCTGTCCAGCTCTTGGCTCCATCCCTCTCCCTCCTGTCTTCTCCTATCATGTTGGATCTCCTCCTCCCCCTCCCACTTTCAAATCTCTTACTAGCTTTGCCTTCAGTTAGTCCTGACGAAGGGTCTCGGCCTGAAACGTCGAATCTCTGATCCTACAATTCCATTCCAATTTTTCACATTGGCAGATAGATGGCAGTGTTGTTACTCATTTCTCAATCTGTTTTACCTCCAATAAGCTTCCTGTGAAAGTGGACCTAATCTTCAGAAGTAATGATAAAACTGTTTGGATGGTGGATACATTCAAAACCAAGGTGGTGTATCAAATTCACTCTCACATTAGAGTCACACAACTGAAAACTGGTGGAAGGTATACATAACTTTATTCAAGATTGTCACTATAAAGGCAAAGCATAAGTGCTCACAGATTGCATGGTTTCCATTTACAAAGGCAACTGGTGATGCATCTTAGACTTGTGGTACTCAGCATTCTCTAAATCTTTCACTCAGGGTTCCTCCCTTTATCGGATATCTGTACTTCATTCTCATGCTGTTTTACATTGTAATAGTGAAGGAGATCGCAGACTGATAGGTTGGATTATATATAAATCTTGCGTGACAGACACCAAGGATGTACCAATGAATGTTTGATTCACTACTTCCCAAGAAAGAACATGGGCAAAAGAACAGAAATAAAGGAATGTAGGAGCTACAATATGCAGAATAGGAAGACATACTCAGCAGATCAGTCTGGATGTGCCCTCCACTCCCAGAGGGAAAAAAATCAAGCTGAGCCATTGTTTACAGTTGGACAATGGATATTAGGCTAGGATGAAATTGGGATGGGGGTTTGCTGGGCGGCATGGCTTGAAGGGCCGGAAGGACCTGTTTCTATTATCAATAAAAAAAATAAAAGGAATAGAGTTAGCTGAAATCGTAGGATTCAATATGGAGTCCAAGAGGACAGAGGTACTGTTCTTCAAGCTTGCAATGGGCCTCATAATAATAGTGCAGGAGATCACAGACCAATAGGTCAGAGTTGGAGTGGAATGGGGAATTAAAGTGACAGCGATAGAAAGCTCAGGGACACCTCTGAGGAATTAATGCAAAGTGACCCCTCCCCCTCCTGTCTTCTCCTATCATTTCGGATCTCCCCCTCCCCCTCCCACTTTCAAATCTCTTACTAACTCTTCCTTCAGTTAGTCCTGACGAAGGGTTTCGGCCCGAAACGTCGACTGTACCTCTCCCTATAGATGTTGCCTAGCCGGCTGCGTTCAGCGGCAATTTTTATGTGTGTTGATCCAATTTGTGTTTGATCTGTCCAGTGTAGAAGAGACCACATTATGAACACTGAATGCAGTGAACTAGATTTGAAGAAATACACGTGAATGCTGATGAGAAGGAAAGAGATTAAAGAATATGTGCTGCATTACTTGCAGAAGTGGCTAGTTTAAGGCTTCAGTGAAAAGAGGCGAAGGCTAAGATAAATTTCTGGTAGGTTTCTTTCTTTCCTTGTCTATTAGTGCATAGCTAGCGCAGTGAGAATGGGCCCAGGGTCAGTGGTGTGTTCTTCTAAGATGTGGAAATTCTGAGAGGTCTCCAAACTCCCTCATAACTACATCTGCAGCTCCTTACAAACCGTGTTAGTGAACTGAAGCAGTTAGATGATTTCCAGCTCATATAGGGGAGTGAGAAAGTGATTGACAGAAGCTGCAGTGAAGTAGTCACCTCTACATTGTAGGAGGCAGGTTGCTGAGTGACTGTCAGGAGAGGAAAAAGTTCAAAAACTAAATTTATTATGAAAGTACATATATGTCACCCTGAGATTCATTTTCTTGTAAGCGTACTCAAAAAATCCTTAATAGAATAGTAACTATTATAGAAGTTTGTCAAGGTTTTAGATGTCATGCTGAACCTTCGCAAATTCCCAAGGAAGTAGAGGCACTGCACTGCTTTCTTCATAATTGCACTTACTTGCTGGATCCAGGACAGATCCTCTGAAACATCAAGGAATTTAAAGTTGCTTATCTTCTCCACCTTGATCCTCTGATTAGGACTGGCTCACGAACCTCTGGTTTCCTTCTGCTGAATCCAATAATCAGCTCCTTGGTCTTGCTGGCGTTGAGTAAGAGGTTGTTATTGTGGCACCACTCAGCCAAATTTTCAACCCTCCTTCTATATGCTGATTCGTCACCACCTTTGATTTGGCCTACAACAGTGGGGTCATCAGCAAACTTGAATATCGCATTGGAGCTGTGCTTAGCCACACAGTCATAAGTACAAAGCAAGTAGAACAGGGGGCTAAACACACAGGCTTGGGGTGCTGATGGAGATCGTGGGGGAGATGTTGTTGCCAATCCAAACTGACTGGGGTATGCAAGTGAGGAAATCAAGGATCCAGTTGCACAAAGAGGTATTGAAGCTAAGGTCTTGAAGCTTATTGATTAGTTTTGAGGGGATGATGGTATTAAATGCCAAGCTGTAGTCAATAAAGAGCATCCAAATATATGCAAATTTGCTGTCCAGATATTCTAGGGTTGAGTGAAGAGCCAGTGAGGCAGCATCTGCTGTGGTTTGTTGCTCTGGTAGTCAAATGTAAGCAGATCCAAGTCGCTCTCAGGCAGGAGTTGATATGTTTCACACCAACCTCTCAAAGCACTTCAACACACTGGATGTAAGTGCTACTGGGTGATAGTCACTGAGGCAGGTTACCACGTTCTTCTTAGGGACCAGATAATTGAAGCCTGCTTGAAGCAGGTTAATACGTCAGACTGCCAAAGTGAGAGGTTAAACATCTCAACGAGCACTCCCGCAGATTGATCAGCACAGGTCTTTAGGATTTGGCCGGTTACCCCATCTGGCCTGGATGCTTTTTAAGGGTTCATCCTCCTGAATGCCGCTCACACGTTCAGAGAATGAAATCGCAAAAACATCATGGGCTGTGGGAGTTCATGATGGTTCTTCCATGTTTTGACAGTCTGGAAGCAAGCCCTGTTATCATCTATGAAGTTTGATTTAATTTTATAAGCGGTGATAGTATTCAATACCTACCACAACAGTAAGGCATCCTTTGTTGTTTCGCATTTAGTTTGGAATTGCCACTCGCCCCTGAGATGGCTTTCCTGAGATCATATCTAGATCTCTTGTGACTTTCTTGGTCACTAGACTTGAACGCCTCTGATCTGGCCCTCAGCAGAATGCAGATCTCATGGTTCATCCAGGGCTTCTGATTGAGAAAGACTCTGAATGATCTTGTGGGGACAGACTCATCTACAACTGTTTTAATAAAGTGTTTTACAACCCTGGTGTATTCATTCAGATCCACAGATGAGTCCTTAAGTACGACCCAGTCCACCGACTCAAAGCAATCCCAGGGCTGCTGCACTGCCTCCCACAAACACCTCTTTGTTGTCCTCATCTCTGGAGCATTGCTCTTTCGCCTCTGCCTGTATGCAGGTAGAAGGATAGCCAAGAGTGGTTGGAGCTAAAGATGGCACTGGACGGCGACTTCTCCCAGGTCATCAGTGAGCAGTTTAATTCTTCCTATTCTAATGTCTCTATTTCCCTTTCTAGGGGTAGCTGGAGTCCTAGCGGGATCTTTGCTCTACAGCGGCACTCAAAAGCCGCAGTTCTTCACAATGGCGTGTTCCTGTTCCTGGAGCTCGCCAATAAGCCACGTTTCAGTATGTCCAGGTCAATGCCTGGCCTGCGCGGCCCTGTGGACACAAATTCTTGCTGTTGTCACATTCCGAAGCGTAGCGGGAGTTGGAACATCGAAGACAGCGAGGTTAGCTCTTGGAGGGCTCTGCACTCAGTAATTGATTTGCCGATTCTCCTGTCAGGTTATCTGGAAATAAAGAAGCAACACCTTGGACTGACTGTAACATCAAAATAGCAACTGCTGTATTCCCTGTCGCTGTGGAAGGAGCAATATCTGGAGGGAGGGAGGGAGGGAGGGAGGGAGAGAGAGAGAGAGAGAGAGAGAGAGAGAGAGAGAGAGAGAGAGAGGGAGAGGGGGGGTGAGGGGGGAGGGGGGAGAGAGAGGGGGAGAGAGGGGAGAGACTGAGACTGACTGAGGGAGATTGAAATGAACAGATTTAGTTTTTTGATGTACGGTAGACCATGGACACTCTTTGGAGGCTTCACTGTTGCTTGCAAGGTGGGTGGTGGGAATGCTGATGCTTTATGCCAGAATAATTTAGTGAGTGGGGAGAGTTGACATTGCTTGCTGCTGCTTGTGTGTGGGAGGGGGACAGGGGACTTTAGGGTTCTTGCTGCTTTTTTTCTTTTTCATCTATTCTTTGGGGGTTTTTCTTCTGTTTCAAGGATGTCTGAGGAGAGTAAGAATTTGAAGTTCTATATTGTATACATTTCTCTGATTTTTAAATGGAACTATTGAACTATTGAAGTGATCAGATTTACCGAAGTGCAGTCTGGGCATGGAATGGTAGCAATACTTGTCTTAGTATAACAGTGGTCTTGTGTGTTGGGGCCTCTGGTACTACAGGTTATATGCTGATGGCAATAGGATAGGGTTTTCTTCAGACAAGTTTGGTTGAAGTCCCCAGCTCTGATTTGAAATGCATTGGGATGGACTGTTTCTTGTTTGGAGACAGCATCATGCTGTTTCTCAAGTGGTTGATTATAGTCAGCCACTGGTGGAATGTAAACTGCGGTCAAAGTAAGGAAAAGAAATCCTTAAGTAAATAGAACGGATGATATTTGACTGTTAGGCGTTCAAGGTCAGGAGAACACGAGTTCAACAAAACCGCCTCTTCAGAGCGCCACCATCATGAAACACACATCTCCACCTTTTGCCTTCTCTGAATCAGCTGTTTGTCCATCCTGTGAGTTGAGAACCTTCAGGTTTGATCACTGAATCCGACATGCTGGGAGTAAGCCATGTTTGTTCAAACAAGGAACACAACGATTTTTCATTTCCCTCTGATACAGCAATCTTGCCCTCAGATCCTCAATATTTTTCTCCAGTGACTGCACATTTGGAAGGTGCAGGATAGACACAGCTCAAAGAAGAGGAAGTATTCTAAAGACAGGGTGACACAACTATGACTCACAAGGGAAGTCAAAGCCGCATAAAAGCAAAAGAGAGGGCATATAATAGAACAAAAAAAATTGTGGGTAGTTAGAGGATTGGGAAAGTTTTAAAAATAAAACAATAAAAGGAAAAAGATGAAATATGAAGGTAAGCTAGCCAATCATATAAAAGTTTCTTCAGCTATATAAAGAGTAAAAGAGAGGAAAGAGTAGATATTGGACCATTGGAAAATGATGTTGGAGAGATAGTAACGGGAGACAAGGAAATGATGGATGGACTGAATAAATACTTTGGTTGAATCTTCACTGTGGAAGACACCAGCAGTATGTTGGAAGTTCAAGAGTGTCAAGGGCCAGAAGTGAGCACAATTACTATTACTAAGGAAAAAGTGCTTGGGAAGCTGAAAGATCTGAAGGTAAATAAGTCACCTGGATATGATAGACTACACCCCAGGGTTCTAAAAGAGGTAGCTGAAGAGATTGTTGAGACATTAGTAGTAATCTTTCAAGAATCACTAGATTTTGGAATGGTTCCAGAAGACTGGAAAATTGCAAATGTCAGTCCACTCTTCAAGAAGGGAGGCAGAAGACAGGAAATTATAGGCCAGTCAGCCTGACCTCAGTGGTTGGGAAGATGTTGAGAGTTGATTACTAAGGATGTGGTTTTGAGGTATTTGGAGGTACATGACAAAATAGGCCAAAGTCAGCATAGTTTCCTGAAGAGAAAATCTGGCCTGTCAAATCTGTTGGAATTCTTTGAAGAAATAACAAGCAGGTTGTCAAAGGAGAATTGGTGGATGTTGTGTACTTGGACTTTCAGAAGGCCTTTGGCAAGGTGCTGCACATGAGGCTGCTAAACAAGGTAAGAGCCCAGTGTATTACAGGAAAGATACTAGCATGGATAGAGCATTGACTGATTGGCAGGAAGCAAAGAGTAGGAATAAAGGGAGCCTTTTCTGGTTGGCTGCCGGTGATTAGTGGTATTCCACAGGGGTCTATATTGGGGCTGCTTCTTTTTAAATTGTATGTCAATGATTTGGATGAAGAAATTCATGGCTTTGTGGCCAGGTTTGCAAACAATACAAAGATACGTGGAGGACCAGGTAGTGTTGAGGAAGCAGAGAGGCTACAGAAGGGCATAGATAGATTAGGAGAATGGGCAAAGAGATGGCAGATGGAATGCAGTGTCATGCACTTCGGTAGAAGGAATAAAAACATAGATAATTTTCTAAAAGAGGAGAACATTAAAAAATCTGAGGTGCAAAGGGTCTACGGAATCCTTGTGTGGGATTCTCCAGAGGTTAACTTGCAGGCTGAGTCAGTGTTGAGGAAGGCAAATGCAATGTTAACATTCATTTCAAGAGGACTAAAATATATGTAAAAGCAAGGATGTAATGTTAAGGCTGAACAAGGCGCTGGAGAGGCCTCACTTGGAGTATCGTGAGCAGTTTTTGGCCCCTTATTTAAGAAAGGATGTGCTGACATTGGAGAGGATTCCAAGGAAGTTCACGAGAATGATTCCAGGAATGAAAGGGTTATTATATGAGCAGTGATTGAAGGCTTTGGGGCTGTATTCATTGGAATTTAGAAAAATGAGGGGCGATCTCATTGAAAACTATTGAATGTTGAAATGCCTAGACAGAGGGGATGTGAAGAGGATATTTCCTTTGGTGGGGGAGTCTAGGATCAGAGGACACAGTCTCAAAATAGAGGGACATCCATTTAGAACAGAGATGAGGAGGAATTTCCTTAACCAGGGGCTGGTGATTCTGTGGAATTCATTGTCAAAGGTAGCTGTGGAGGCCAGGTCACAGGGTGCATTTAAGGCAAAGGTTGATAGGTTCATGATTGGTCAGGATGTTAAAGGTTATGGGTAGAAGGCAGGTGAATGGGGCTGAGAGGGAAATAGATCAGCCATGATGAAATAGTGGAGCAGACTCCGTAGGTCAAATGGCCTAATTCTGCTTCTATGCCTTATGATCTTTTGGTCTAATGAACCAGATATCATTAGGGAGCCTACAGTAAAGGAAACATTAGACGGCATCAATCACCCTGTACTTTTGAAAGGGACAAGCTAAAATCAGATGTATCAGTATTACAGCGCCATAAAGGGAACTACAGAGGCATGAGAGAGGAGCCAGCCAAAGTTGATTGGAAGGGGAAAACAGCAGGGATGATGGAAGAACAGCACTGGTTGAAGTTTTTTGGAGCAATCCAGAAAACACAGGATAGATTCATCCCAAAGAAGTATTCTAAAGAGAGGATGAGGCAAACATGGCTTACTCAGGAAGTCAAAGACAGCATAAAAGCAAAAGGGAGGGAAGATACCAGTAGGCTGTGTGCTTAGCCCCCTGCTCTACTCACTTTATACTTAGTGAGGCTAAGCACAGCTCCAATGCCATATTCAAATTTGCCGACAACACCGCTGTCATTGACCGAATCAAAGATGGTGACATATCAGCATGTAGTAGGAAGACTGAAAATCTCGCTGAATGGTTCCCACAACAACCTCAATGTCAGCAAGACCAAGGAGCTGATTATTGACTTCAGGTGGAGGAAACCAGAGGTCCGTGTGTCAGTTCTCATCAGGGTATCAGAGGTGGAGAGGGTCGGCAAGTTTAGATTCCTTAGTGTTTTCATGACAGAGGATCTGGTCTGGGTCCACCACATAAACGCCATTATGAAGAAAACACAGCAGCACCTCTACTTCCTTTAAAGTTTGTGAAGGCTCTGCATGTAATTTAAAACTTTGACAAACTTTTATAGATGTGTGGTGGAGAGTATATTGACTGGTTGTTTCATGACCTGGGGGTTTTGGGGTTCTAACGTTTTTTTTTCTTTCGTTCATTCTTTTGGGGTTCTGTTTTTTGTGGCTGTCTGAAGGATTTCAGATTGTATCCTGCGTGCATTCTCTGATAATAAACGGAACCATTTGAACCCTGTCAAACCCCCAAAATCCTATGGGTAAGATCACCTCTCATTCTTTTAAGGTCAATGGAACATAAGCCCAACTTTCCAGACTAGCAGTGAAGTGACTGAAGTCACGCTGCTTGATACATTACATTTGGAGAGGTGGGGCTATGGGAGGTCCATATTTTAGGAGAAGTGGGGAAGGTAGCTGAGGGCAAAAACTTTAAAGACAAGTTGTTCTCGCTTCTGTGAAGTAAGGGAAAAAAGTTGTCTGAAGTGAATGGTATAATAGGTCCTTCTGCGGTTGATTTAAACCTGAGCTGCTTTTGGCTATGACATCACTGGTAAATAAATGCCAAAGTGTAACTGTGGAGAGCCAAAGTTATCGTAGGCTGGGAGTGTTCTCTAGTGTTCTCTGGAGTTTAGCCCATACCCGATGGGGAATATGAAACACATGGTCTGAGCAGACATCCCAGTAATGGCAGTGCTCAGATAATATGAAAAAAACTGGTAGAGACTGGTAGAGAGCTTAAATTGTCCAGTGGCTGAAATGCTGAGGTTCCTAAAGGCAGAAATTACTAGCGCATCATCTAATTACTTGCAAACTCTTGGCATTGCTGAAAGTGCAACTGATTTTAGGATGAAGCTTAGACACACTTTCCAGGAGGAAAGGGAGAGCTGTCTGCCCACCTTCTCAGGTTGGAGAAGCTGCTGCATTGTTTGTGCCACAAAGGGGGCGTTCAACTGTCTGAGAGAAATTGCCTGAGGGTGGAGCAGGCTGTGAAGGGTGCACTGTTACATCATGATTGCTCTATGTATACAACTGACCCACACGATGCGCCCTCTTCCATCTTTTACCTGGTTACTCGGAGAAATTAGAGAGGAGGAGAACATGATTGAGAAGCAGAACTTTTCCAAAAGCCAAGTAGCGTCTTCAGTAGAAGCCTCTGCTACTAAACTGACCCCCCCCCCCCCGCTACCACAGAGAATGAACTTTTAAGAAATGATGTGAAAAACCTTCAAGCTGAGCTCACTTGACGGAAGTCTGCTAATATTTCAGCTAAACATGACACGTCCTTTGGGAAACCTAACCTACCTATAGGACTTACGATGCAGAGGACTGTTGCTGAAAAGGGGCCCTTGACTAGAGAGGCAGCCGGTATTTTCTGTTACAGCCGTGGAGAAGATAAACATTTCAAGCAAGACTGTAAGGGGCAGGAAAATCTTCCAAAAGAAAGTCAGTGGATAATCAAACAGAGAAGAAAAGAGGCAAAACTAGGGAGGGATCCAGTAAAGGAATGGCCTGGTGTCTAGAAGACAATATATTCCAATCAGTGTATCAAGGGAAATAGAGTGCAAACGCTATTCCTGAAGGTCCAGTGGGACCAAGCTCTAATGTATCCATACGGATCGAAGATGCTTATGCTAGAGCCATACTTGACATAGGTTCTTAAGTTACTTTGCTTTATAGATCCTTTTACAACTGGTAGTTTAATCATTTACCTTCACACCACTCAGTGCCCTTGAGACTTGGGGACTTAGTACTGATGAGTACCTGTATGATGGTTACTTGTCATCGAACCTGGAGTTTTCAGAAACAGATGTTGGAGTAACTGAGATAATTAGATTATAAGGCCAAAACATATAGGAGCAGAATTGGGCCATTTGTCCAACAAGTCTGCTCCGCTATTTCATCCTGGCTGATCCATTTCCTTCTCAGTCCAAATCTCCTGCCTTCTCCCCGTAACCCTTCATATCTGGACTAATCAAGAAGTTATCAACCTCTGCCTTATGGCCTGGCCTCCACAGCCTCATGTGGCCACAAGTCCTACATTCACTACCCTCTGGCAAAATAAATTCCTCCTCTAAATAGACATCCCTCTATTCTGAGGGCCTCCAGTCCTAGACTCCCCCACCATAGGAATCATCCTCTCTACTTCCACTGTAGTGAGGCCCTTTCAATATTTGATAGGTTTCAATGAGACCCCCACTCATTCTTCTGAATTCCAGTGAGTATAGGCCCAGAGCCATCATTTGGTCCTCATATGGTAACCCTTTCACTTAAGGAATCATTCTCATGAACCTCCTCTGAACCTCTCTGATGTCAGCTCATCTTTTCTTGGATAGGGGGTCCAAAACTGCTTGCAATATTCTAAATGAGGCCTCACCAGTGCCTTATAAAAACTCAATATTGACACACCAGTGTTGATCTGGCTGGATCGGGTTAAAAAGGGTGAAGTTTCCATTTTTGTAGGAACAAATTTTTCCATTGTGAGAAGGCTCATGGGAGCTTGCAAAGAGAGAAGTGGGGAGAACTTTTTGAAAACCTTGTCCATTCACCCTGTGTTCAGATCTGCATTTGAGAAGGTGCAAGTTGCTGCTAAAGCAGGATGATGAGCAGAAATGAGGAAGTGTGTGGTACACCGAGTCTAAACCTGTCATGTATTGCCCTGGAGGAGTAGCTAGGGTGACGGAACCCCCAAATTTACTGGAGTGCCCTACACCTCAGCCATCCAGGTGGATGCTCCTGATGATCAGGAAGAAGAGTCACACTTACCTGCAGGAGTGCTGGTGAGACCTGAACTGCTGAAATCTTCGGCTGTCTATGCAAGTGGGATGACAGTGATTGTCAAGAACACCCCAGGAAGAGATGTTGCCCTCAGGTGTGGAATGCTGGTTGCCCATCTTTTTCCTGTGACGGTAGTGACTAGTTTTCCAGGGGAAATGGAAGAGAAACAGTTTTCTGGATCGAGGAAGTTGATATCAAAGTCATTCAACTTCGGTGACTCACCTATACTTGTGGAATGGAAAAGGAGATTAAAGAGAAGAGGTGGGAACACAAAGCTGTCTTTTCTACTGACGTGTCTGACGTTGGCTGCTGCAAGCCTACTTGCCACTCTAGTAGAGTGACAGAGGACACACCTTCCCAAGAGAGGTCTCGCTGATTAGCACCAATGCAGGTTGAAGATGTTTGGCAGCTCAAACTGAAGGAAGCTGAGTTTAGTCAGATGTCCAGGGGGACCTGAGCCACTGGAAGGTACGAGTGATAGACAGGGGGAGGCATCCTCAAGTAGACAGGAAAGGTCACAAGGAGTGCGTCCATCATTTACAATTCACAAAATTCATTTGAATACTATGTTATTAACCAACATAGTACATACTCTTTGGAAGGGAAGATATGATCGAGTTTTTAAAAAAGGACAGAACACGGAAGAATTCATGGGTTCATAAAGACTGAGTACAGGGTGAAAATAATCATTAGAAACAGCTGGCTATGTTGGAAAAATTGACATGTTCAATTACACAAAAGATACTGGAAAAAATATATACTGAGCTAAAGCAAATGAAGTAACCAATGAGAAATGAGTGCCAATTTTGCTTCGTGCATTGGATTTAAAGGCATACAGTTTGCTTCGAAGTTTGTCTGCTCTAACCAAAGCAGCAGATGTAGGCTTTGTTGATATTGTAAAAGTGATGCAGGAACACTTAGAACTGAAGCCATTGTTGATTGCAGAATGCTTTAGGTTTCATAAATGGAATCAAAAGAAAGGGGAGTCCATTTCATCATATGTGGCTGAATTGAAGAGATTTGAATATTGTCAGTTCAGTAATCGTCTTAATGATGCACCAAGAGATCATTTAGTTTGTGGAATCTTACAAGAAAGTATTCAAAAATGGCTCCTAACTGAGGCACAACTTACTTTAAAAGAACAGTCGAAATCGCTGTTTCAATTGAATCTACAGACAGAGATGCAATTGAGTTGCAGTCAATAATGAAAGTGACTGTGAATAAAATTGCAACACTTAAACAGAAGCCGGCCAGGCTGAACAAATTGTGTTACCACTGTAGCAGGGGCTCATATACACCAGTCCAATGCAGATTTAAAGATGAAACTTGCAGAAAATACAACAAAAGTAGGACACATACAAAGAGCGTGCTGGGTAGACAAAAGTAAATGGTCTGCACAAAGAAGAGAAAAAGCAAACAAGTCAAGTTGCAGTTCCATAAGGAGCACTAAACTGCACGCTGTTGATGAAAAATCCGATAACGATGGGAGTGAAACAGCACTGTGTAACCTTTAGATTTACCATGTGAAAATTAACAATAGACAAGCAGAATGGCATACGCTGGAAGTGAACAGCAAATTAGTTAAAATGGAATTGGACACTGACTCAGCTGATTCAGTCATTCCACAAAAGGAGTTTGATTGGCATTTCAAAGATACTAAACTGAAGCCTGCAGATATCCAACTAAAACCTTATATTGGAGAAAAAAATAACACCTATGGGAATGACATTCTTAACAGTGAAGTGCAACGAGCAACAAAACACACTGGGCTTGTATGTGGTAAAAACGAAAGGACCAGCATCGTGGGGCATGATTGGCTGAGAGAACTACATCTTAAATGGAGATCCAGCCACCATTTGTATGCCATGTCACTTGTAATAAAGTCAATTGAAAGCAAATAGAAAGGGAATGAATGATGCCACAACAGTCTCCATGTTGTACATCATGAACCGTTGACCAACAGCGGACAAGCAGGTGTTGGTACCAACCTTTGTGCCTCTGGTTGGAAAGCATATTGGACCAACGAAGGACCACTCGGCTCAGAGAAACCACAAGAGTGACAGAAGCAGTGGTCCAGTTGCAACAGGTCTGCGAAAGAGTCTGAGATGCTAATCAGGCAGTTACTTACAAAATGTGGCTTGTTTTGAGCTGTAAGAGAGTTCAAAGAGCTTCAGGAAAGTTTTGTGAGTGTAAACAACTAGAATATACTCTGTGTGTATTAAGGTTATTGCATGAACTTCAAGTGGGAGACAAAAAGCTACTTGTACAAGTAAATGTAAAGACCAAAACCCAGCTGGATGAATGGAAGGCCAAAAAGAAAGGAGTCAATGGCGATATGAAAACAGGATTTGTCAGATGATGTGGATGAAGCAAGCAAGAAGAAGGAACAGCCTGTAAACAGAGCAACAGAGGGATTAATAAGAGAATACAGTGAGCTAAATGCACCTTTCCAACATCAAGTTGTACAAACTAAAAGAAGAATAAAAGAAGCTACTGCTATGAAAACCACTTCCTGCAGTCTCAGAGTCAACTCCTGCAATCACCCTGGATGAGGCCCCAGGACCTGAGATTGCTCACGGCAACAAGTCTCACCTTCCAAGCAGAGTGATCTTCCTCTTCAGGCAAGACATTAACCCACAAGGGTAGGAAATCCTCCACAGCATTAAATCTTAAGGCCTGGATGGGTCAATTTAAAAATTTACTATACTGTGGATGCCTGTATATAGTAGTTGTATTATATAGTATACTGTGTATATAGGTCAGATGCATTCTGTATTGAGTTGGAGTTTATAGCTAAGCATGGATGAGTGTCATGCATTTAATATTTCAATAATATTTCTGTAATGTTTGAGTAATCTTGTATATATATATGTGTGTGTGTGTGTGTGTGTGTGTGTGTATATATACTCATTAAGCATTCTTGTTCATTTAAAGAATTTATTAGGGATTATATGTATAAATATGTGGATTGTATACATCATCATGCTACCATGTGATAGTGGTCGCCTTGATAAAAAAATAAACTCAAAGTTAGACCCACATTTTGTACTCCTGAGTCTTCCATTGAATTAGTTCAATGTTTTGAAGTTACAAAACATAACACATGGGTAACGGGCAGATGGCTGAAGTGAGAATAGGGAGAGTGATCAGTGGAAGTGACAAAGGGCTGAAGATGATGGAATCTGATAGAAGAGGAAGGAGGAGCGTGGAGTGGGTAGTAGGGAGGAGAATTAGTGTCTTCAGTTCCAGCACATCCTTTGGTTGTCTGAGTAAAGTGGTATTTGCAAATAAAATAAAGACCTCAAACCTCATGCAAAGGTCATGGTCTATTGGTCAGCAATACCAATACCTCTACTCCTCAACATTTCTGAGACTTAAGTCACCTGCAGCAGGCACTGGAAATAAACCACCAGTGTGGTCTCTGTAAAATACTCCAAATCTTCCAGAGAGATGAACCATCTGTAGTGCCCACTTCCCAGTCAACATGCCTAGGATTAAGGCCTTAATTCAGTAAGCTTTGTTGAGCAGGCTATATTGTTCATATGATCCTATTATTTATCTTTCACTGCAAAAGGTAACCAGGAGGACAGAAGAAAAGCATTATGGATTTTATAAAGGTCTCTGAAGAGAGTATAACATTCACATCAAACCCAGTGCGGCCTGTGACCAATCAAACTGGAGGAACAACCTGCATGACACTTGAGAACCTCAAATCTCTGAAACAAGGCCTTGCAGAAACCCATCAAAAATGGAAGAAGGAATACTGCAACGCCCAAACTACCTGTCTTTCCCACCTCCTACTTCAATTGTTTGTTTTATTTTATTTTATTTAGTGATTTTATGTCTTTGCACTGTACTGCTGCTACAACACCACAAATTTCATGTCACATAAGAAAGTGATAATAATTCTGATTCTGTGGTAGAGTCTGCAGGTCTCACATTAGGCTGAGTTGTCACTTAAGAACTCACAGAACTGGAGTGGAAGCAAGTCATTCTTGATCCCAGGCACTGTCTAAGAGAAACACAATGGACTTCCTTGTCTTTATACTTCTTACAGTATCCTCCATCAAATATTTGCCCACTCGATTCATCTATCTTTTTCCATTGTTCCCCTCACAACTAGTCTTCCTACTTTATCATTTATCAAATGTGGCTGCAACACATTCATTCCCTTTATCGTTGCTTGTCAATCTGAAAATATCCCATCTATCCTGATTCCGTTTTCTCTGGGTAAGCCTATCCTTAATCATATATATTACCCCAACGCCACAAGGTCTTACCTTGTGCAGTATCCTTTTTATATGGCAACAGTGCTGAAGTATTTTAGAAATCCAAAAACCCTCCGTGAATAGTTGATGGTCAAGACGGAGTGGATGGACTGAAGGTTGTGTTGTCTGACTATATGACTCCATGATTATATCTGCTGTTTCCTCTTTACCTGCTTTTTATATCCTCATGTGCATTTGAATTTTTTTTCTAAATGCCCGGTAACTATAACATATCCCATTATTTTCCAAACAACAGCTCTTAGGTTAACAAGCCTGAAGCTTCCTGCTTTTTTCCCCCTTCCTTATTGAGTACTGTGTTATATTTATTGTATTATGATGTGCTATGACCTTTCCAAATCTATGAATTTAGGAAGATCACAACCACTACAACCACTGTCTGCTGACATTGGTTTTTAGACCTTAGGAAGCAAGTTGTAAGGTCTAGGGAACTTCACAACTTTTAGATGTATCTATCTGTTGAGTAACTTGTCTTGTGTTAATAATTGTTTTCTTTTGCTGCTCAATTTTATGTTTTTATTGGGATGCTTTTAGTGTCTTCTATCATAAAGATAGATAGACTTTGGTCAATGTCCCTGTCATTTCCCTATTTTCCATTTTTGATTGGCCAATCTTGTCCAATATGGCAATGTTTCACAATTCCTTTTGTTTTCAAGAACCTGTTCTAAACTGGCACAGCCTACTTTTATAGTCCCAGCCACTCTTGTTTCTTGTTTTATGGCCAGATTTGTTTACAGGAGATAGAAATGCAATAAAAGTACACACACTTGGTTGTAATTAAATTGAATAATCTGAAACTAATCCCAATCCAGTAGACATAACAATATAAAAAGTATATTTTACTTTTGAAATTCAACTTTTTAAAAGAATCCTTTGACATGAAATGGACATGGCCATTACTTTTTAATATGTTGGCACTATTGCTCTGGTTGGAGTTTTTCATCAGTGGTCCGTATAATTTATGTGTAATTGTCTTTACTGACGTGCTTGTGAAGCCACTGCAAGCCAGATTTTTATTGTATTTGTATCTCACCATACTTGTTCATGTGAGAATAAACTTTAGTCAGAGAGTCATTACTTCCACCAATTAAACTGGTATAACCTTTTCACAGAAGCACGATTAAAGATACACTGTTTTTGTGTGTTTCCATTAACATGGGGAAATCAGCTATTACACAGGCTTCCTAGAGTGAGGACTAGATGAGAACTTACTATGTTCTAATCAATCCACAGTGAGTGTGGGCTGAAAATGTTGGAAGCTGTTGGTATAGCTCATCTACTGCCTGTTTTCAGAATGCTAATGGTTAGAACAATTCCCATAAATGCTGCCCCTAAATGAAGTCACCTGCTTATAGAATCAATTCAATATGATTTAGTTCAATCTTTCAAGGCAAAGAATCAAAATGAACAATTCTGCAGTACCTTGATAACCCAGTCGTAGGAAAGACATTGAGTGCAAAGAATACTTACGAGAATGTTGCCGAGAATGAAGCCTGAGTTTCAGGGAGAGGAAGAACAGGTTAGGGCTTTATTCCTTGGAGCACAGGAGGACCTCATTCCCAGCTCCAGCCATGCATCTTATCCATGATTCCACCACGCCCTTCACCCTTGGTCCCATTCTCAGACTGTGTCTTTGGCTGCCGCCCTATCCACATACCTAGCTCTAGGCACACACCCGATGTGTATTCGCACTGCACTCCAACCTGAGCCCTATGGTAGCATAGCGGTTAGTGCGACGCTATTACAGCTCGGGATATTCTGCAGCTGGAGTTCAATTCCAGCGCCGTTCTGTAAAGGGCCTCTGTACATCCTCCCCGACGAATGTGTGGCTTTTCCCCGGATCCTCTGGTTTCCCCCCACAGCCCAAAGACGTACCAGGTGGGTTAACTGGTCATTGTAAAATTGTCCCGTGATTAGGTTAGGGTTAAATTGGGTTTGTCAGGGGTTACTGGGCGGAGCTACTTAAAGGGCCAGAAGGGCCAATTGCACACTGTATCGCTAAATAATTAAAACACCCGACTCCTGCACTATATTTCTAGTTTTTAAATTATTTTTAGCTCTTGATTCCTGCCACAGATCAGGTCCATGTTCCCAGCTTCTGTCCTACATTGATAAGGCTATACACCAGACTCATGTTTCTAATTACTTGGACCCAGCTGTTCACCTTACAGCCCACCTTCCTGAATCCAGAAGCACACAAAGCCTACTTCCCTGGCCCTTCTCCAGCTGCACATCAGCCCCAGTTCTGTCTCCACATCTAGCTTGTTAACGTTACTGATATCACGAGTCATAAGACCTTCTGATTACAGTTTTGCAAACTGTTATGGAAGCTTTGAGTCACTATTTCAGGAGTATAGCACCTATCCCACTACAGCCAAGTATGTAGCATTGATGGATGCTATCCAAGACAGTAAATCGGAATGTCTGCTAGTAACTGAAATAATTCTGTTTCTTCCGTTTTACACTTTTGTGGTTTGTATCTCATTGTGTTAGTTATTCATTTAAATTTGATAATCAAGTAGAAGAAAGGTAAAAATAATGTGATTTCAACAGAGGCTGAACGAACCCATTCTATATACAGTATTCACACTCCTGCAGAGCATAGGAAATAGATGTGGCTTCAAAATCATTTAAGGAGCCATTTATTTTTGTTTCATTGGACTATAAAAGTAAGTTAAACATGCAAAGGTGAAAGACTGACATAAGATATTGCTGTAATAGTGATTGTAAGTACGGTTAACTTACAGTCTTGCTTAAACATTTCAATTACAATAAAAGTACATGGAGATATTTTTAATTCACCCTGGGATGATAAAACAGCCATAATGAAAATAACTCAGAGTTTATAATGAGTTCCTGACCTTACCAAAAAAAAAGCACTTTTACACCCATCAACAAGTGGAAAATCCTGATTTCAGCAAGAGGGAAATGAGGGGAGTAAGAAGGGAGGTTTTGCATCATATGCACATCATGAGGAAGGAAGTATTTACACCCTTGAGATGGGCAAGTCCCCAGGACCTGACCAATTGCACCCTGGACCTTACAGGAGCCTAGGAAAGACATTGTAGAGGCTCTTATCGACAAACAGTACTTGCTTCATCGTTTGTCACTGGTCAAGCTCTAGAAGACTTTTGTTCAAGGGTAGCAAGGTCAGGCCAGAGAACTACAGGTTAGTGAGCCTGACTCCAGTTGTAGGGAAGTTACTGGAAGGAATCCTGAAGAACAAGATCTGCCATTACTTGGATAATCATCATAGTTTTGTGCATGGGAGGTCATGTCTAAGAAATTTTTTCAGAGTTCTTTGAAGAGATAACTAAGGGGGTAGGTGAATGTAGGATGATGGAGCTTGTCCATATGGACTTTTAGTAAAGGTCCTGCATGGCAGACCAATCTGGAAGGTTAGGTCGCATGGGACTCAGAAGGAACTAATGAGATAGATTCAGAACTGGCCCAATGATAGGAAGCAGAGCGTGATGGTTGATGGCCTACTCCCCAAAGAACTCTGTGACTAGTGGGGTGCTCAAGGAGTCAGTTTTGCGATCTCTGTTATTCACTATTTATACAAATAATTCATTCCATAGTCAAAGGAACAGAGACGAGATTCTGTGGCATGATAGAGACACCTGGATGGTATGTGGTCTTCCATGTTTCAGAGTCAGGAATGTCTCGGATCGGGTACATGGCATTCTCAAGGGAGAGCGGGAGCAGCTAGAAGTCTTGGTTGCCTGTACCTCCAGTTGAACTCTGTCTTTTTGTGTGTTTCCTCCTAGCTGTCAGTCTGTGGTTTTGTATTGCCATGTGCTCCTGTCCCCGTTCCTGCTCTACTCCGGCCCCTGTATTACTGAGTACTCTGTCTCTCACCTGTTTCTCATTATTACCTGTATTGCTGCCACCTGTGTCTCATTGTGCTGGTCACCCAGGACCTTCCTGCCACCTCTGAAGCCCTGGAGGATTTGGCCAACCGTATTGATGTTCGCCTTCAGCAGCGCCGCAGAGGTGGAGGTTCCAGAGGGTCCCTGGGGGTACTGGGTGAGTTCCATGTTCCTCGTCAGTCTACATTACCCGTCCATTTGCCTCCATCTACAATTACCTTTCCAGAGCCCGAGGCTATGCATGTTGACCGTACCTGCCTGATGCCGACTGAAAGACAAAGGAGAATCAACACCCGCTCCTGCCTGTACTGTGGCCAACCAGACCACTTCATCCAGACCTGCCCAGTAAAAGCCGAGCACTCACCAGTAGGACGAGGAGTACTGGTGAGCGTGACCCCTGTCCGGCCCTCCTTGACGCCACTCACTCTCATACCTGCTTCTCTGGAGTGGGGCGTCTAACACCGAGTAGTCTTTGTCTTGGTTGATTCTGGTGCGGAGGGGTGTTTTATCAATTCTGGCTTGGCTGCCCAGTGGGGATTACCCACGTCTGCTCTCCAGTCGCCATTGGTGGCCAGTGCCTTGAACGGTCAGAGACTGGCTAACATCACCCATGTAGCGGCCCCAGTAAGTCTCAGTTTATCCGGCAACCATCATGAACAGTTAACCCTTTATGTTATTGACTCTCCTCAAGCTCCCATTGTCCTGGGCCATCCCTGGTTAGTTAAATACAACCCCCACATTGACTGGCTCAGTCACAAGATTGTAAGCCAGAGCCCATTCCGTCACTCCCACTGCCTCCGCCATGCTCAGATTCCCTTGCCTCCAAGCCCAGATTCCCCCAAGGAATTTCCGGACCTTAGTGCCATCCCTCCTGAATATATGGACCTCAAGGCTGTATTTAGCAAGTCCTGGGCCACTTCCCTACCGCCTCATCATCCATATGATTGCACCATTGACGTCTTGCCTGTCACATCTCCCCCAAGGGGCTGCCTGTATTCCCTGTCCGTACCTGAAACAGAAGCCATGAGTAAGTAGATTCAAGAGTCTCTGGCTGCAGGCATCATTCGGCCATCTTCCCCCCTGATGGTGCAAGCTTGATCTCCGTAACGCCCACCAT
Source organism: Mobula hypostoma (assembly GCF_963921235.1). Taxonomy (NCBI): domain Eukaryota; kingdom Metazoa; phylum Chordata; class Chondrichthyes; order Myliobatiformes; family Myliobatidae; genus Mobula; species Mobula hypostoma. Next base: position 95,242,881 of record NC_086100.1, on the reverse strand, counting down.
AGAAACATAGAAATCCCACAGCACAATACAGGCCCTTTGGCCCACAAAGTTGTGCCGAACATGTCCCATCTTGTCCGCATTCATGAAGGGGACGAGTGGAAGACGGCCTTCAACACCACATCAGGCCATTACGAGTATCTGGTCATGCCATTCGGACTCACCAATGCCCCCGCCATCCTCCAAGCCCTGGTAAATGACGTTCTCAAGGACATGCTGAAACAATTTGTTTTTGTGTATCTCGACAACATTCTGATTTTTTTCTGAGTCCCTTACTGAACACACAGGTCACGTCCGCAGAGTTCTCCAGCACCTCCTGGAGAACCAGCTCTTTGTGAAGGCTGAGAAATGTGAGTTTCATCACCATTCTGTCTCCTTCCTGGGATATGTAATTGCAGGCAGTTCCATTCAGATGGACCAACTGAAGGCCAAGGTGGTGGTCAAATGGCCCCAAACCTCCACTCATCAGGAGTTGCAACGCTTCTTGGGCTTTGCTAACTTCTATCGCCGCTTCATCAGAAATTGCAGTACACTGGCTGTACCCCTCACTGTCTTTACCTCCTCTGCTGTCAGATTCTCCTGGTCCCCTGCTGCTGAAAAAGCATTCTCTGACCTGAAAGAACGTTTCACCTCTGCCCCCATCCTGATTCAACCCGACACCGACCGGCAGTTCATTGTGGAGGTGGATGCATCTGGCATTGGTGTAGGAGATGTTCTCTCTCAGCACTCGGCCAAAGATGAGAAGCTAAACCCCTGCATCTTCTTCTCTCACCGCCTCACTCCATGGAGCAGAATTACGATGTCAGAAACAGGGAGCTGCTGGCTGTGAAGCTAGCTCTGGAGGAGTGGAGGCATTGGCTGGAGGGAGCCAAGGTGCCATTCTTAGTCTGGACTGATCACAAGAATCTGGAATACATCCGTACAGCCAAGTGTCTTAACTCCCATCAAGCTCGTTGGTTCCTGTTTTTTTCAAGATTCAATTTTACTCTGTCCTTCCGCCCCATTTCCAAGAATGGAAAACCTGATGCCCTCTCCCAAAGCCTTCCTTCCTCTGAAACCCCGGAGGTACCCGATGTCATCCTCCTTGCTCACTGTCTTGTGGGTGCAGCACAATGGGACATTGAAGCCATGGTGCAAGCTGCTCAACAGAGCGAGGCAGCCCCTAGTCAATGCCCCACTAACCATGTTTATGTTCCCAGCTCTGTCCACTCACAGGTACTGCAGTGGGGTCATTCCTCCTGGTTATCCTTTCACCCTGGAACCAGGCCTACTCAGGCCTTCATCAGTCAGCGGTTCTGGTGGCCCTCCATTGGAGATGACATCCTCGACTTCGTCTCAGCCTGCTCAGTCTGTGCTCGAGGCAAGAACTCTAACCAGTCACCCGCTGGTTGGTTACAACCCCTGTCTATCACCAAGAGACTCTGGTCCCTAATTGCCCTGGATTTTGTCACGGGTCTTCCCCCATCAGATGGTAACACTGCCATTCTCACAGTAGTTGATCGTTTCTCCAAGTCTGTACACTTCATTCCTTTGCCTAAACTCCCTTCTGCCAAAGAAACAGCCAAATTACTAGTCTGCATGTTTTTAAATCACATGGTTTATCTGTAGATGTTGTGTCAGACAGGGGCTCTCAATTCACATCCAACTTCTGGAGGGCATTCTGTAATCTTCTGGGTGCCTCGGTGAGTCTGTCTTCAGGATTCCACCCACAGACCAATGACCATACTGAGCGGGCCAACCAACAGCTAGAGACAGTACTGCGGTGTTTGGTCTCCCAGAACCCCTCTGCATGGAGTCAACAGCTACCCTGGGCCGAGTACACCATAAACTCTCATCCATCCTCATTTACCGGTCTGTGCTCCTTCGAATGCTGCCTTGGCTACCAGCCTCTGCTATTTCCTGCCCAGGAGGAGGAGGTTGGCGTTCCATCTGCCAAGGCATTCATCTGCCTTTGTCAACGGACGTGGAGGTACACTCGCCCTGCCCTTCTTCGTGCTTCAGTTAGGATCAAGCGTCAAGCTGACCGCCATTGCTCCAAGGCTTCACGTTACTACACATGTGTGGCTTTCAACCTGAGACCTGCCCCTCAAGGTGGATTCCGGCAAGCTCTCCCCCCACTTCATCGCCCCTTTCCCATTGCTAAAGTCACCAGCCCTGCTGCTGTCCATCTCAAACTCCCCTCCACTCTCCGTCGCATTCATCCCAACTTCCATGTGTCCCCCATCAACCCTTTCATGAGCCACCCCCTGTGTCCTGTCTCCAAACAAACCCTACCCCCCTGCAGCTCATCGATGGGTCAGAGGCCTTCACGGTGTGTCGACTGCTGGACATTCATCGCCGGGGCCATGGCCTCCAGTACCTTGTAGACTGGGAGGACTACGGTCCTGAGGAGAGGTGATGCGTCCCCACCCATAACACCCTGGACCCCTCCCTCATCAGGGACTTTCATTGCCAGCACCCAGCTCTACCTGCCGTGATGCCAGGAGGCGTCTGTCGAGGGTGGTGTATTGGTAGTTCCTCCAGCTGAACTCTGTCTTTTTGTGTGTTTTCCCCCTAGCTGTCAGTCTGTGGTTTTGTATTTCCATGTGCTCCTGCTCTACTCCGGCCACTGTATTACTGAGTACTCCACCTCTCACCTGTTTCTCATTATTACCTGTATTGCTGTCACTTCTGTCTCATTGTGCTCCACCTATCATCTGCCTCTCTGTTTATTGCTCAGTGTATTTCAGTCCGGTGTTTTCAGCTGTCTGTTGTTAGAGTATGTGAGTGAATTTTCCTGATTCTGGTTTTTGGATTTTTCTGGCTGTTTTGATCTCTGCCTGAACTTTGATGCTGACTTTGTTTGCACCTTGGGATTTGTTACTCAATTAATATCGCTGTGTGCACAGTATGAGGCCTGCTCCAGTGTCCTGACATTGGCACCAATTTCAAGATGTGGATGTCCTGAAGAGAGATTTTTGGGAGCTAGGTAGAAAGCTGAAAAACAGGACTTGCAGGGTAGTAATCTTGGGATTGCTGCCTGTGCCAATGAGGATAAGAATATGATAATTTGGCAAGTGAATGTATAGCTGAGGAACTGGGGTTCAGATTTATGGATCTTTGGGATGTCTTCTGCAGGACTGGATGGTGTCAGTACCAGGGTGCTCAAAGCCTGTGCCCCTCAGCTATGTGGAGTACTTTGCCATGTCTTCAACCTGAGCCTGAGGCTCTGGAGGGTTCCTGTGCTGTGGAAAATGTCCTGCCTCGTCCCTGTGCTGAAGACACCGCGCCCCAGCGGCCTCAATGACTACAGACCGGTGGCATTGACCTCCCACATCGCGAAGACCCTGGAGAGACTTGTTCTGGAGCTGCTCCGGCCTATGGTCAGGCCACGCTTAGATCCCCTCCAGTTCACCTACCAGCCCCGACTAGGAGTTGAGGATGTCATCGTCTACCTGCTGAACTGTGTCTATGCCCACCTGGACAAGCCTGCGAGCACTGTGAGGGTCATGTTTTTAGACTTCTCCAGTGCGTTCAACATCATCTGCCCTGCTCTTCTGGGGGAGAAGCTGACAGTGATGCAGGTGGATACTTTCCTGGTGTCATGGATTCTTGATTACCTGCCTGGCAGACCACAGTATGTGTGCTTGTAACACTGTGTGTCTGACAGAGTGATCAGCAGCACTGAGACTCCACAGGGGACTGTCTTGTCTCTCTTTCTCTTCACCATTTACACCTCGGACTTCAACTACTGCACAGAGTCTTGTCATCTTCAGAAGTTTTCGGATGACTCTGCCATAGTTGGATGCATCAGCAAGGGAGATGAGGTTGAGTACAGGGCTACGGTAGGAAACTTTGTCACATGGTGTGAGCAGAATTATCTGCAACTTAATGTGGAAGAAGACTAAGGAGCTGGTGGTAGACCTGAGGAGAGCTAAGGTACTGGTGACCCCTGTTTCCATCGAGGGGGTCAGCGTGGACAAATACCTGGGAATACGAATTGACAATAAACTGGACTGGTCAAAGAATACTGGGGCTGTCTACAAGAAGGGTCAGAGCCATCTCTATTTCCTGAGGAGACTGAGGTCCTTTAACATCTGCCAGACGATGCTGAGGATGTTCTACGAGTCTGTGGTGGCCAGTGCTATCATGTTTGCTGTTGTGTGCTGGGGCAGCAGGCTGAGGGTAGCAGACACCAAGAGAATCAACAAACTCATTCGTAAGACCAGTGATGTTGTGGGGATGGAACTGGACTCTCTCACGGTGGTGTCTGAAAAGAGGATGCTGTCTAAGTTGCATGCCATCTTGGTCAACATCTCCCATCCACTACATAATGTACTGGGTGGGCACAGGAGCACATTCAGCCAGAGACTCATTCTACCGAGATGCAACACAGAGTGTCATAGGAAGTCATTCCTGCCTGTGGCCATCAAATTTTACAACTCCTCCCTTGGAGGGTCAGACACCCTGAGCCAATAGGCTGGTCCTGGACTTTTCATAATTTACTGGCAATTTACATATTACTATTTATGGTTCTATTACTATTTATTATTTATGGAGCAACTGTAATGAAAACCAATTTCCCCCTGGGATCAATAAAGTATGACTATGGGGAGGTATGACCTGTACAAAAGTGATGGGTTACATCTGAACCTGAGGGGGACCAATATCCTTGCAGCAAGTTTGCTGGAGTTTTTCAGAGGGATTTAAACTAATTTAGTAGGGGATGGGAATTGGAGGGATAGTGATGAGGTAGTTGGTTCCCAAACAGAAGCAGTGTGAAGAGAGATTTTGAACAAGGATAGGCTGATGATAGGGTAAAATTGCTGTCAACAGAATGAATTGCATTGTAAAAGGTGGACAAAATTGAAAAGGGTGAATACAGGACTGAAGGCCTACAAGGTGGCTTTTTAGAACAGCTCATGGTTGAGCCCACTATGGGATCAGCTATTCTTGATTGGGTGTTGTGCAATGAACTGGAATTGATTAGAGAGCTTAAGGAGAAAATGAATGTAATATGATCAAATTCACCCTGCAATTTGAGAAGGAGAAGTTTAATCCAGATGTATCAGTATTACAGTGGAGTAAAGGGGAATTACAGAAGGATGTGAGAGGAGCTGGCCAAAATTGATTGGAAAAGAACACTGTCAGGGATGATGGCAGAGCAACAATGGCTGGAGTTTCTAGAAGCAATTCAAAAGGCACAGGATGTGTACATCCCAAAGAGGAAGAGGGCAAGATGACATAAACGTGGCTAACAAGGGAAGTCAAAGCCAACATAAAAGCCAAAGAGAAGGCAGAGAATAGAACAAATATTAGTGGGAAGTCAGAGGATTAGGAAGCTTTTTTAAAAGAAACAGTAGAAGGCAACTGAAGTCATTAAGAAGGAAAGATGGAATATGAAAGTAAGTGTGCCAATAATATTAAAGAGGAAACCAAAAGGTTTTTCAAATATATAAGGTGTAAAAGAGGTGAGAGTAGACTCCAGACTGCTGGAAAACAATACTGAAGAGGTAGTGATGAGGGACAAGGAAACAGTGGATAAACTGAATAAGTTCTTTGCAATCAGTCTTCATACACTAGCTGTATGTAGGAAGTTTGAGAGTGTCAAGGGGCCAGAAGTGTGTGATTGCTTCCATTACTATGGCAAAGGTACTTGAGAAACCTAAAGATCTGAAGGTAGATAAGTCACCTGGACTCCAGGTGGTTCACACTCCAGGGTTTTGAAAGAGCTGGCTGAACAGACTGTGGCGGTATTAGTAATGATCTACCAAGAAGTGTGAGATTCTGGAATGGTTCCAGAAAACAGTTAAATTGAAAGTCACTCCATTCTTTAAGAAAGGAGAGAAACAGAGGTAAGGAAATTGTAGGCCAGTTAGCCTGACCTCAATGACTGGGGAAAATGTTGGAGTTAGTTATTAAGCAACACACATCAAAGTTGCTGGTGAACGCAGCAGGCCAGGCAGCATCTATAGGAAGAGGCGCAGTCGACGTTTCAGGCCGAGACCCTTCGTCAGGACTAACTGAAGGAAGAGTGAGTAAGGGATTTGAAAGCTGGAGGGGGAGGGGGAGATCCAAAATGATAGGAGAAGACAGGAGGGGGAGGGATGGAGCCGAGAGCTGGACAGGTGATAGGCAGAAGGGGATACAAGAGGATCATGGGACAGGAGGTCCGGGAAGAAAGACGGGGGGGGGGTGACCCAGAGGATGGGCAAGAGGTATATTCAGAGGGACAGAGGGAGAAAAAGGAGAGTGAGAGAAAGAATGTGTGCATAAAAAAGAGTAACAGATGGGGTACGAGGGGGAGGTGGGGCCTAGCGGAAGTTAGAGAAGTCAATGTTCATGCCATCAGGTTGGAGGCTACCCAGACGGAATATAAGGTGTTGTTCCTCCAACCTGAGTGTGGCTTCATCTTTACAGTAGAGGAGGCCGTGGATAGACATGTCAGAATGGGAATGGGATGTGGAATTAAAATGTGTGGCCACTGGGAGATCCTGCTTTCTCTGGCGGACAGAGCGTAGATGTTCAGCGAAGCGGTCTCCCAGTCTGCGTCGGGTCTCACCAATATATAAAAGGCCACATCGGGAGCACCGGACGCAGTATATCACCCCAGTCGACTCACAGGTGAAGTGATGCCTCACCTGGAAGGACTGTTTGGGACCATGAATGGTGGTAAGGGAGGAAGTGTAAGGGCATGTGTAGCACTTGTTCCGCTTACACGGATAAGTGCCAGGAGGGAGATCAGTGGGGAGGGATGGGGGGGACGAATGGACAAGGGAGTTGTGTAGGGAGCGATCCCTGCGGAATGCAGAGAGAGGGGAGGAGGGAAAGATATGCTTAGTGGTGGGATCCCGTTGGAGGTGGCGGAAGTTACGGAGAATAATATGTTGGACCCGGAGGCTGGTGGGGTGGTAGGTGAGGACCAGGGGAACCCTATTCCTAGTGGGGTGGTGGGAGGATGGAGTGAGAGCAGATGTACGTGAAATGGGGGAGATGCGTTTAAGAGCAGAGTTGATAGTGGAGGAAGGGAAGCCCCTTTCTTTAAAAAATGAAGACATCTCCCTCGTCCTAGAATGAAAAGCCTCATCCTGAGAGCAGATGCGGCGGAGACGGTGGAATTGCGAGAAGGGGATGGCGTTTTTGCAAGAGACAGGGTGAGAAGAGGAATAGTCCAGATAGCTGTGAGAGTCAGTAGGCTTATAGTAGACATCAGTGGATAAGCTGTCTCCAGAGACAGAGACAGAAAGATCTAGAAAGGGGAGGGAGGTGTCGGAAATGGACCAGGTAAACTTGAGGGCAGGGTGAAAGTTGGAGGCAAAGTTAATAAAGTCAACGAGTTCTGCATGCGTGCAGGAAGCAGCGCCAATGCAGTCGTCGATGTAGCGAAGGAAAAGTGGGGGACAGATACCAGAATAGGCACGGAACATAGATTGTTCCACAAACCCAACAAAAAGGCAGGCATAGCTAGGACCCATACGGGTGCCCATAGCTACACCTTTAGTTTGGAGGAAATGGGAGGAGCAAAAGGAGAAATTATTAAGAGTAAGGACTAATTCTGCTAGACGGAGCAGAGTGGTGGTAGAGGGGAACTGATTAGGTCTGGAATCCAAAAAGAAGCGTAGAGCTTTGAGACCTTCCTGATGGGGGATGGAAGTATATAGGGACTGGACATCCATGGTGAAAATAAAGCGGTGGGGGCCAGGGAACTTAAAATCATCGAAAAGTTTAAGAGCGTGAGAAGTGTCACGAACATAGGTCGGAAGGGATTGAACAAGGGGTGATAAAACAGTGTCGAGGTATGCAGAAACGAGTTCGGTGGGGCAGGAGCAAGCTGAGACAATAGGTCGGCCAGGACAGGCAGGTTTGTGGATCTTGGGTAGGAGGTAGAAACGGGAAGTGCGGGGTGTGGGAACTATAAGGTTGGTAGCAGTGGATGGGAGATCCCCTGAGCGGATAAAGTCGTTGATAGTGTGGGAGACAATGGCCTGGTGCTCCTTAGTGGGGTCACGATCGAGGGGTAAATAAGAGGAGTTATTAAGGATGTGGTTTTGGGGGAGGGGGCACATGATAAAATAGGTCATAGTCAGCATGGTTTCCTCAAGAGAAAATCTTGCCTGATGAATCTGTTGGAGTTCTTTGCAGAAACAACAAGCAGGATAAATAATGGAGAATCAGTGGATGTTGTGTACTTGGATTTTCAGGTCTTTGACAAGGTGCCACCACACATGAGACTGTTTAACAAGTAAAGAGACCATGGTATTACAGGAAAGATACTAGATGCATAAATCTGTTTGATAAGCAGGAGGTAAAGAGTGGGAATAAAGGGAGCCTTTTCTTTCTAGCTGCCGGTGACTAGTAGTGATCCACAGGGGTTGGTGTTGGGGCTGGTTTTTTTTTAATGTTACAGGTCAGTGACTTGGATAATGGAATTGATGGTTTTGTTGCAAAGTTTGCAGACAATATGAAGATAAGTGGAGGGGCTGGTCGTTTTGAGGAAGTAGAGAGGCTACAGAAGGACTTGGACAAATTAGGAGAATGGGCAAAGAAGAGGCAGATGGAATACAGTGTCAAGAATTGTATGGTCATGCACTTTGGTAGAAGAGATTAAAAGATTGACTATTTTCTAAATGGAGAGAAAATTCAAAAATTGGAGGTGCAAAGGGACTTGGGAGTCCTTGTGCAGGATTCCCTGAAAGGTTCATTTGCAGGTTGGGACTGGTGAGGAAGGCAAATGTGACGTTTGCATTCATTTCAAGAGGACTAGAATATAAAATCAAGGATGTAACATTGAGACTTCATAAAGCACTGGTGAGGCTTCACTTGGCCTATTGTGAGCAGTTTTGGGCCCCTTATCTTAGAATCGGTGTGCTGACACTGGAGAGGGTTCAAAGAAGGTTCATGAAAATGATTCCAGGAGTGGATGGCTTATCATATGAAGAGCATTTACCGGCTCTGGGCCTGTTCTTCCAAATTTCAGTGAATAGAGAGGGGTGACCTAATTGAAACCTATCAAACATTGAAATAGTGCACAACTTGGTCATTCAACTGTGTATAAGAGACAAACTGTAAATACAAAAATAAAATAATAAGTAAATAAGCAGTAAATATTGCAAATGTGAGCTGGAAAGTCCTTGAAAGTGAGTCTATATGTTGTGGAAACATTTCAATTACGAGCCAAGTGAAGCTGAGTGTAGTTATCCCCTTTTGTTCGAGAGTCTGAACCTGGTGTTATGAGTCCTGAGGCCCGAGGCCCGTTATTCATAAATTTTCCAGCAGATTTGCCAGATGCAATTTTAATTTCACAAATTCCTGTTGATTCTAACCAATGTCTTCAAGATTTTCTAAGTACACTGTTGCTGGAAAACACTAATAGATTCCAGCACTTTCTGTACTACCGATCCCAGGTTAATAGTTTGATAATTAATTGATATCTCTCTTTTACTTGAATTGGTCTATTATGTTTATCATTTTCAAATCTTTGGAAATTATTCAAAAGGCCTGTATTCCAGTAGCAAGATAACACGAATAAGAGGAAATCTGAGCAACACACAAAATGCTGGAGGAACTCAGCAGGCCAGACAGTATCTATGGAAAAAAGTACAGTTGATATTTCAGGCCAACAGATCAACTGTAGTTTTTGCCATAGATGCTGCCCGGCCTACTGACTTCCTCCAGCATTTTGTGCAAGGAACACAGTTGATGTCTGTCTTAGAAAAGCAGAAATATGGGGTGGAGAAACTGGTAAGGGCAGTAATTTTAGTTTGGTGGGCAAAATTTTTGCCATCATGAGGCATCAACATGGTAAATTTTTTAATGTAAAACTACCTTTCTTTGTTAACTCCACAATTCTAATGGCCACTGCTATGGGGAAACCCTCAATTTGGTGCCAACATTCACTCCCAAAGGTGCACGAGCTTAAGGTACAGTGGTGTTTTGACATTGGTTGGTTTCCAAGTGTCTCTGGTCTACGTTCCAAGTTTCTCTAGTCCATGTTCTGATCTTCTCTAGTCTACATTCACTGCTTTTTCCAAGGATTTCAAGGTCATCAAGGTTTCCTTGGTCTCCTGTGGTCCTTAAGGTTTCTGAGGTTTATTCCATGTTTCAATGTTTGCTAGGTTTATCCTATGTCTCGAGTTTCCCAGGCCTGTCCCAAGTTCTCCAGGTCAGTCTCAAGCTCCCCGTGTCTACCTGGGCCGTCAGATGCCAGCCATAGGGAGGGGAGTACTGTCATGAGCTCTTCAGGCCTGTGCAGGGAGCCAGAGAGCATTTGCCTCCAAGGTTTCTAGAGCGCTTGAATTTACTAATTGTTGTCTTAATGAGAATTGTTAATTCCTGGTGCTTTCTGTTTAATCTAGATACGTTTATTTTGACAGGCATGGATTTTCCACATTCTGTGATTCCTTGAGCAGACTCCTGATTAGTGCTTATTGTGGGGTCCTAGCTTTGAGAGTGTCACATCTCCTGGTGCTGCTTTGCTGAACCACTGATGTTTGTTGGAACACATGATCACCTTGGTTGCCGTCTCCACATGGAAGTCTGTCTTTCCTCTGTAACTGGGTTCAGTCATTGCCAGCGTACATTCTGATATCAAGTTTTTTGCCGACAGCAAAGTTGTGCTCAGTTATGTATTTACTGAAACAAGATTTGACATTTATGTACTTAATAGAATCCAATGTGTGAGGTAATCAACTCAGAGCTAAAAGAATTACTGATCTCGACTTGGCTGATCATGCCACAAGAGGTTATCTGGCCCAGCATTTCTTGCTCACCCCACCAGAAATATTATCAAGGCTGATATTTTTGAAGTGAAACCAGTTCAAGACTGTGTAGTAATACTGTTTTCAAGACCATTCTCTGTGACAATCCTTCTTTTGCCAAAGAAGGGGGGAAAAAGAAATGACAGATGAACTAAATGGGTTCTTTGCATCTGCCTTCACTGTGGAAGACACTAGCAGTGTGCCAGATGTCTGAGTATCAGGGCGCAGGAGTGAGTGCCATTGCTATTACAAAGCTAGGCTAACTCAAATGTCTTAAGTTGGATAAGTCACCTGGACAAGATGGACTGTATCCCAGAGTCCTGAGAGAGGTTGCAGAAGAGATGACAGATGCTTTGATTGTAATCTTTCAAGAATCACTTGATTCTGGCATGGTTCCGGAGGACTGGAAGATTGAAATATCACTCTGCTCTTTAAGAAGAGAGGAAAGCAAAAGAAAGGGAATTATAGGCCAGTTAGCCCAACTGCAGTGGAAGTGTTGGAGTCTATTATTAAGGAGGTTTCAAGGAACTTGGAGACTAATGATAAAGCAAGTCAAAGTCAGCATAGTTTCTGTGAAGGGAAATCTTCCCTGACAAATCTGTTAGAGTTCTTCAAGGAAGTAACAAGTAGAGTGAATAAAGGAGGCAGTGGATGACATTTACTTGGATTTTCAGAACTTGTTTGAGAAGGTGCCACAAATGAAGCTGCTTAACAAGCCAAAATCCAATGGTATTACAGGAAAGATACTGGCATGGATGGAGGAATGGCTGACAGGCGGGAGGCAGTGATTGGGAATGAATGGGGCCTTTTCTGGTTGGCTGCTGGTGATCAGTGGTGTTCCTCAGGGGTCAGTATTGGGACCACTGCTTTTCACATTGTTTGTCAATGATTTAGATAATATTGATGGCTTTGTGGCAAAGTTTGCAGATGATATGATGATTGGTGGAGGGGTGGGTAGTGCTGAGGAAGCAATGTGATTGCAGCAGGACTTGGAGAAATGGAAGAATGGGCAAAAAAAGACATGGAATACAGTGTAGGGAAATGTATGATAATGCATTTGGATAAAAGGAGCAATAGTGTGGACTATTATCTAAATAGAGAGAAGGTTCAAACATCAGAGGTGCAGAGGGACTTGGGAGTCCTCGTGCAAGACTCCAAAAACGTTCATTTATAGGTTGAGTCTGTGGTAAAGAAGACAAATCCAATGTTGGCATTTATTTCCAGGGGAACAGAATATTAAAGCAAGGAGATAATATTGAGCCTTTATAACACACCAGTCAGGCTGCACTGAGTATTGTCAACAGTTTTGGGCCCCATATCTCAAAGGATGTGTTCTCATTGGAGAGAGTCCAGAGGAGGTTCATGAAGATTATTCCAGGAATGAAGGGGTTAATATGAGGAGTGTTCGGCAGCTTTGGGCCTGTACTCACTGGAAATTAGAAGAATGCATGGGGGTCTCATTGAAACCTACCAAATATCGAAAGAATGAGATCGGGTGGATGTGGAGAGAATGTTTCCAATGGTAGGGGTATCCTGAACTGAAGGGTACAGCCTCAGAATTGAAGGGTGACCCTTTAGAACAGAGATGAGGAGGAATATTTTTTAGCCAGAGAGTAGTAAATCTGTAGAATGCTCTGCCACAGACTACAGTGGAGGTCAAGTCCATGCCTATATTTAAGGCAGAAGTTGATAATTTCCTGATTGGTCAGGGCATCAAAGGATATGACAAGAAAGCAGGTGTATGAGGGTTGAGTGGGATCCAGGAGCAGCCATGATGGAATAGTGGTGCAGGCTTGATGGGCTGAATGGCCTAATTCCACTCCTATGTCTTACGGTCTTGTGGATTTAAGAAAATGATCACTAATTTTTTAGTTTCAGTAGATGAACTTGACATCCTATCGATGAGTGTTCTGGCCTACGGAGGCACAGTTTGTTTTGTATGAACATCACTTCCTATGTGTAAGCTGCTTTGTTATATCATTTCCCATGTGGGTTAATTTTGATTCAACTTGAAGCATAGAGAGGAAAGACATTCATCTCCATCCTCTCTTTATTTGCCCTTGAAACAACAAGTGAGATTTCACTAAAAACTGAAAGAAAGCTTCTGTCTTAGGTGATTTTTGAGAAGTTGTTTAACTCACTGCGTAGCTGTGTAGATAAGTACTGTGAAGGCAGCAGATCTTTCCTTCCATATGATGATCAATCTTCCATTCAAGAAGCTGCCAGTAAATCACTGCATAAAATATAATTCAGTGGATTATGATTGGGAGCTCTGTCCTATATTCTTGTGTCATCTCAGTGTGATGAGCTAAAAGCTTGTCCACTGTTACACCACCAAATAAGAACACCTACATGCCATTCTACACTCGCCCTTTGGCCAGTCCGATCATCTGGCTGTACTTCTACTCCTGGTGTATTGGCAGAGACTGAGGACTCGGTACCAGTGGTGATTGGGAGGAAGAGCAGCACTTACAGAAATACTTTGAATCAGCGGAATTCAGGTGGTTACCTTCGAATCTGATTGAATATGCCACTATCTTCATAAAAACCAGTGTGCATGAGTGTATGGCTTTGTGAACATACTGGACACACACAAAGCAGAAGCCTTGGATGTAGCAGGATATTTGCAGTTTGCTGAGGGCTAGATTGATGATATTCAGACTGGTAATCCAGAAGTACACAAGAAGTCAAGGTACAACCTAAGGAAGTCTATTTCAAGAGCAAAGAAGCAATTGCTATTGAAGTTAGAACCAAAATCAGATACATATCGGCTCTGGCAGGGTTTGTAGGCCATTACTTCCTACAAGGCATCATATCTGGCTGTGATACTTCACTCCCAGAGCTCATGCCTTTTACTCATGCTTTGAAAGGGAAAACAAAACAACACCTGTGTGAATTCCTGTAGGACCTGGTGACCCTGTGATCTCTGCCTCAGAGGCTGACATCAGAACATCTTTCAAAAGGATGAACCCTTGCAAGGTGTCAAGCCCTAGTGGTGTACCTGCTAGGGCATTGAAAACCTGTGCCAACCAACAGGCAGGAGTGTTCAAGCACATCTTCAATCTCTCAAAGTTGCAGCTGGAGGTTCCCACCTGCTTCAAAAGGACAGTCATACCAGTGCTCAGGAAGAGCAGGGTGAGCTGCCTCAATGACTGTTGTCCAGATGCACTGACATCCACTATGATGAAGTGCTTAGAGAGGTTAGTCATGGCTAGAATCAACTCCTGCCTGAGCAAGGACCTGGCTCCACTGCAATTTGCCGATCACCACAATAGGTTTACAGTGGATGCAATCTCATGGGCTGTCCGCTCGGCCTTGGATCACCTGGGCAATACAAATACCCATGTCAGGCTGCTCTTTATTACATACAGCTCAGCGTTCAACACCATCATCCCCTCAGTACTGACCAACAAGCTTCAAAACCAGGGCCTCTGTACCTCCCTCTGCAGCTGGATTCTTGACATCTTCATTAGAAACCAAAGTTAGTGCGGGTCGACAATAACATCTCTTCCTCGCTGACTATCAACACTGATGCACCTCAAGGATGCGTGCTCAGCCCTCTGCTCTATTCTCTCTACACACGTGAATGTGTGGCTAAGCGCAGCTGAAATACTGTCTATAAATTGGTGACAAGGAGGTGTACAGGAATGGGATGGATCAGTCTATAAGTAACCGTTTGCAGATTCTCAGGTGGTGACGAGGAGGTGTACAGGAATGGGATGGATCAGTCTATAAGTAACCGTTTGCAGATTCTCAGGTGGTGACGAGGAGGTGTACAGGAATGGGACGGATCAGTCTATAAATAACCGTTTGCAGATTCTCAGGTGGTGATGAGGAGGTGTACAGGAATGGGACGGATCAGCCAGTTGAGTGGTGTTGCAATAACAACCTTGCATTCAACATCAGTAAGGCCAAGGAATGATTGTGGACTTCAGGAAAGGGATGGTGAAGGAACACACACCACTTCACTGAGCTGTCAGCAGTGGAAAGGGTGAGCAGGTTCAGGTACCATCTCTCAAGATCTATTCTGGGCCCAACATATTGATGCAATTAATATCACGTCAGTGGCAACATTTCATGAGTCTGAGGTGATTTATGTTACCAAAGCCTCTAACAAATGTTTGCACTTGTACCATGGAGAGCATTCCCACTGGTTGCATCACTGCCTGGTGTGCAGGGGCTACTGCACAGAATCAGAAAAAGCCAGCACCATCATAGGCACTAGCTTCCCCAACGTCGAAGATATTTTCATGAGGCGATGCCTCAGAAAGGTGTCATCCATCGTTAAGGACCCTCATCACCCAGGACATGCTCTCGGATAGGAGATCCAAGAGCGTAAAGCCACCCACACAATGTTTTAGGAACAGCTTCTTCCCCTTTGCTACCAGATTTCCGAACAGACATTGAACCAACCCATGAACTATGGTTGTTCTCTTTTTGCGCTATAGGTCGACCTTCACTAATCCGGCACCATTGGGACCTGAGGAGTGCTGGATTGGTGAAAATGCCGAATTACAGAAGGATCACATTAAGCATAATCAGTGCCGGATTATTGAAGGAACCGGATTACAGGTAGACAGATTAGTGAAGGTCGACCTGTACTTATTTAATTAATTTAATTTTTTTTATTGTAATTTATAGTTTTTTCTATGTATTGCACTGTCTGCTGCTGCAAAACGTCAAATTTCATGACATACGTCGGTGATATTAAACCCCATTCTGCATATAACCAGTGGACAATGGATAAAAAGAGATTAAAATAGAAAACGCTGGAAATACTGAGCAGGTTGTGCAACGTTTTGTGGTAGAAGAAACAGCGAAACCTTTGTCAGAGCTGGCGAAGGTTTCTGCTTTGACTTCAGATTTCTAGCATCTGCAACTTTTTAGTTTTCATTCGCGACTGAGCAGAGTCAGCGTCATCTTCAGGTCTCTAAGGTCATGATGTGGGGGATTTACAGTACACGCTAAAGTTTGCGGAATCGCGGGTGAGTGTGCCGACTCTGCAAATAGCCACAGGTGGCGCCACATCTCAGCGAACAAGCGCTGCGCTTTGAGCTTTTGTGGATTCTGGGAAATGTAGTCAGTACGAATGAGAGCCGCTTACCGTCCCATGCTAGGAATTAAAGGTAGCCCTGAGAAGTGGACTACACCTCCCGAAATGCAATGGGGTTGTGGTTGGCCTGGGCGCTAGTCTAGCGATGGAGACTGGACGAGGACCGGAGAAAGGAGGAGCTCGATTTTGGGTCGGACCCAGTTAAGGACTGCCCCTCTCCCCACCCTTTCCTTTCCTGGGCCGTGCCGGGCCTGGCTGCGGCTTCACTTCCGCTTCCCTCCGCCATTCGGTGGCGGTTTGCCCTGTGCCTGTCTCTCCGTTCGCAGGAACCTGGAGCAGCACAGCCCAAGTTGCCGGAGCGTCGGCCCTGCACACCAGGTGAGTGTGCACTGCTGGAGCGAGGCCCCGGCAGCTGCTTTGCCCCGACCGGCACCTGCTGCCTTTGAGTCGGGGACAGAGAGAGGAGTGAGGAAGGTTGGGGGGTTAGTCTCGGAATGCGGCACTAACGGACGGGTGGATAGGCATGTGAGGGGCCGGGCGGTGCCTGCAGTCGGTGTGTGTTGCTGGGATTCTCTAAGTTCAGAGCAGGAGGAAGAGGGAAAAGGGGTGTGGATGTCTGAAAACGGAGGAGGGGTAGCGGGTGTCCAGATGGGAAGAGGAAGGGGTACAGGTGACCGAGCAAGGGGCGGGGGTGCGACGACCGAAGGTGTGGAGAGGGGCGGCCGATGGGGTTGCGGGTGGCAGACGAGGAGTGGATACAGGTGTCCAAAGAGGAAGGGATACAGGTGTCCAAAGAGGAAGGGGCGAGGGAGCCGAGAGCGGGGGGGGGGGAATAGTGTCCAAGAAGGAAGGGGGTCACCTGAGTGGAGGAGGGGCCGCGGGTTCCCTAGGGTGGAGGAAGTTGGGGAGCAGCTGTCCAAAAAGAAAGAGTGAGGGGTACAGGTCAGTTTGCCTGAGGACAGGAGGAAGGGGGGCAGGCACTGATGGTGGAGGAGAAGGGGGGCATGGTTGCCTGAGGGAAGAGGAAGAGGGGGTGCAGGTGAGAGGCGGTACAGTCTCCCAAGGGTGGAGGAGGTGGGGGAACAGGTTGAAAAAGAAAGAAGGAAGGGTACAAAACACCGAGGAGGAGGAGTGGGCACAAGCGCCTGAGGGGGGAGTGGCTGTGGGTGCCTTAATGTGGAGGAGGAGGGGTTACTGGTGGCTAAGGGTGGGGGAGGGAGCATGGCTGTCCGAAAAGAACTGGGTACAGGTGACTGAGGAGGTGGAGAGTCAAGGGTGACTGAGGGCAAGGATGTGGAGGGGGAATGGACATCGAACAGGGGAATTGGAGTGGGAGTGCAACTACTATGAGGGCAGCAGAGATTACGTGGTTGTCTGGGGAGGGGATCCGTGACATTTCTTGATTTTACAACATTGGAAAAGTTTTGTGGTGTTTTGTGTCTTACTTGATGGGTGATGTTGAGAGATTTCTGTGATTTGAGCAAATAAAGATTTTGACAAGAAATTATTTTGTTGGAAAGCTGAAGCAGATTATTAACTGAGATGAGGGATTCGGATCAGGAAACATAAAAAATGCTGTCCTTCAGCATGACTCTATGCCCTTGCTTTACTTATAGGTAGAACGTACACGGTAAAACAGCAAGGTTTATATTGGGCATGTAATTGTATTTGTAGCAATGTATTCAGTTATGGAGCGGAGCAAAGGTTTTGTGTTTGCTCATAGCTAGTGGTGAAGTATTGCAATTCAGCACACAAGATTGAACTTGTACTCACTTGTTTTAGTTCCTCAAAGTTCCATGGGTCTCCTCTTCAAAGTACAAGGATATAAGAGCAATGTGACTCAGTGTGTGTTTCCTAACTGCAATAAAATCAGGTTAATTATTATTTGCTTTCATCAAGACGTGCCTTGATGCATTAAATAAAATAATGAACTTGCATTTATACAGAAATAATTGCTTAAATAAGATCATATTGTTATGAATGGAAAGTTGTTGTCAAAGCAATAACTCACAAACAACAAGGGGAAAATGTTTTGTATTTTGTTGCTGTTAGTTGACTGGGGGTGGATGGCCGGTATTTTGGTGCTTTATCGTGTGTTATGGAACCTTGAATATCCAGTTGACTGAGCAGTTTAATATTGCACTGTGAAATGAATCACTACCATTGTAGCATTGTTTCAATACTGCAATGTGTCAATAAAATTAATGCTTTCAGTCCAGCAGTCTTGAGCCAAGAGTAAGAGCTCGGCATGGACTAGAAGGGCCGAGATGGCCTGTTTCCGTGCTGTAATGGTTGTATGGTTATAAGGTCTTCTGTTTCAGGGGTAAGCAGTGTGGTCTCAACCAAGATAACATTTTTATTTTCATCATTTGAATATCTTATACATTTGTGTGCTAGTTTGCTCGTGTGCATTAAGCAGTTTTTGGAGACTCATATTTGTGAATTAGTAATGTTGAGTATAAGAGGTAGTGCAGTTGGAGAGAGCACAACTTCTGCGGTAATTGATTGTAAGACTCAACCTTTGGTGTGTCACAAAAGCAAAATATAGATGCCGAAATTTGAAATAATTAAATAAAAGATGCTGGAAATATTCTGCGGATCAAGCAGTATCTGTGGTGAAACAATTGCCATTCCGGTTGATCTATAAACAAATATCAGAATGCACCTGTATCCTGAGTAATAATGAATTACAATATCTCACATCAGCTCTTTTAATCCGCAATCTGCTGACAAGCAGACCAGTGGCGTTCAGATCTGGCGACCAAGTAAAATGTAAGAGGTCTAGGTACAACCTCTGAAATGCTATCTTAGGTGAGAAATGGCAATCCTGGACCAAACTTGAATCACAGATGTTGCAGGGCTTGGAGGCTGCCACCTCTTATAGTGAAACCAAAATGATGTGTGATGACAAAGTTTTGCTTGCAGCTGAACTTGATACCTCTTATGCGTGCTTTGACTGACAAAACTTGGAGGCACCTTCACAAACTCCCAAAGCCCCTGACGAACCTGTAATTTCAGTCTCTGAGTCAGACCTGACAACATCCTTCAGGAGTGTGAACCCATGGAAAGCATCTGGCCCAGACAGTAAACTTAGCTGAGTACTGAAGACTCAGGCTAATCAACTGGCTGGCATCTTCATTGATACCTTTAACCTCTTGCCTCACCAGTCAGAGGTACCCACCTGATTCAGCAGACTTCAATCATACTGTTAGGCAAAAAGAATGTGGTAACCTACCTCAATGACTATCGTCCAGTGGCACTTACATCCACTGTGATGAAGTGCTTTGAGAGGTTAGTGATGAAACATATCAACTCCGTCCTGAGATTTGACTTGGATCTGCTCCAGTTTTTCTCCCATCACAACAGGTTCCATTTTATTGGCTCTTCATTCAACCTTGGAGCTCTGGTCAGTGAAGATGGTCTGCATTCAACACGACCATCCCCTCAAAAGTAATCAATCAATTCTAACATCCAGGCCTCAATGCCTTCTCAAGCAACTGGATCCTCACTTGCAGACCCCAGTCAGTTTTGATTTATTAATTGACATACAGCGTGGAGTAGGCTTTCCAACCCTTTGAGCCGAGCTGCACAGCAGTCCCCAATTTAATCGTAGCCTAGTCACGGGACAATTTACAATGAGCAGTTAACCTGCCAACCGGTACGTCTTTGGAATGTATGAGGAAACCCATACTGCCATGGAGAGAACATACAAACTCCTTACAGCCAGCGGCGGGATTGGCAGCAACATCTCCACAATCACCATCAGCACAGGTGAGCCACAAAGCTGTGTGCTTAGCCATCTGTTTGACTCACTTTATACTTGTAACTGTGAGACTAAACACAGCTCCAACCCCCATATTTAAGTTTGTTGACAACACCACTGTTGTTGGCTGAATCAAAGATGGTGATGAATCAGCATATCAAAGTTCCAATTCAGTGTCAGAGAAATGTATACAATATACATCCTGAAATGCTTTTTCTTCGCAAAATCCACGAAAACAGAAGTGCTGCAAAGAAAGAATGACAGAACCCAAAGTCGCCCGGCTCCCCTCCCTCCCGCACGTAAGCGGCAGTGAGCAACAATCCCACTCCCCCCCCCGCCTCCCACCAGCAAAAAAATGCAAGCATCAGTACCACCACCGAGCACTCAGCTCACCAAAGACACAGACTTGCTTGTAGTTACCCCAAACACTTCCTGTTTCATCCGGCATTCGACATCCCACAGGCTGTCTCTCTCCCTAATAGGGGAGAACGAGGTGTCTCCATTTTCCCAGCGAGTGGGGAGACATAAACAACTCGCTGGTTGACGATGTTAAAAGTCTGTTAGTTCACTTTGTTTGAGCTCTGGGCCCGAAGATCGCAAAGATCCTGGGTCTTTGGGCCCACAGAAGATATCCCGCATCCCCTGACAACACATGGGTTTCCTGCCGTGACACTGACCCTCAATCCACCCGTCTCCAGAGCCCCGAGACTCTTAGGCTTCCGAGTTTGAGCCGGACTCTCAGGCCGAATCCTTGGCGTGTCGAAAAACGGCCAGTCCTGAAACCCCAAAAAGGGGTCCCATTCCCGCACAGAACCAAAGTCAGCATGTAACTCCAGGTCAGGGTCTTCAAAAGAACCCTGAAAGGGAAAAATAAAGATACTAAAGATGTAAATGAAGCTGTTTTGGAAGATGCAAACAAAGGAGTCGCCATTTAGCGCCATCCTAACTTTGTTTCGCCTTTATATAAGTGAAAGATTAAAAATCTGGCTGAATGGTTCCACAACAATAAAGTCTCACTTGATGACAGCAAAACCAAGGAGCTGATATTGACTACAGGAGGAGGAAACCAGAGATCCATGAGCCAGTCCTCATCAGGTTTTCAATGGTGGAGCTGATCAGCAACTATAAATTCTTTGGCATTATCATTTCAGAGGATCTGTCGTGGTTACAGCCCATAAGTAAGTGCAATTACAAAGAAGGCATGGCAGTGCCTGTACTACTTAGGAATTTGAGATGATTTGGCATGTCATCTAAAACTTTGACAAACTTCTGTAGAAATGTGGTGGACAATATACTGACTGGTTGCATCAATGTCCTTGAATGGAAAAGCCTACGAAAAGTAGTGGATATAGTCGTGTCCATCACAGGTAAAGCCCTCCCCATTATTGAGCAGTTTGACATGGAGTGCTGTCACAGGAAAGCAGCATCCATCATCAAGGACCCCACTGCCCAGACCATGCTCTCTTCTCATTGCTGCCATCAGGAAGGGGATATGGGAGCCTCAGGTCCCACAGCACCAAGTTCCTGGGATTCAGGAGCAGTTATTCCCTCTTAACAATCAGGGTCTTGAATCCGCATGGATGATTTCACTCACCCCAACATTGAACTGATTCCACACACATTGGACTAATTTTCAAGAACTCTGTAACTCACGTTCTCAATATTCATTACTTATTTATTATCATTATTATTATTTTGTTTTTTTTTTGCTTTTTGTACTTGCACAATTTGTTGTCTTTTGCACATTGGTTGTTTGTATTGTATGCAGTTTATTCTTTCATTCTGTTGTGTTTGCATTTACTGTAAATGTCTGCAAGAAAATAAATCTTATGGTAGTATATGGTGACATATATGTACATTGGTAACAAATTTACTTTGAGCTTTAAAAGAGTCTGTGATGTCCATCCTTGGAAACCAAAGGAGCATGATCTGGTACAATGACTTGGGTGCATTTTGGTCAGGCATGGCCATGGTTTAAAAACTAGAGCGACTTTGAATCTAAGTGCAGAACGGTATCCCATTGTATCTGTACTTTTTTTTAAAGAGCTATCCAGTTAGTCTTTATTAAACGTTATTCCCTGGAACCTTTTGAGTAAAAATTCAGTTGCGCTTGACAGTTCTGTGGTCATTATTCTGCAGCTTGCCATCTCTCATTAGACCTGGACTTGGGTTTGAGGAATGTATCAGTGTATGAACTAGTGTTGTGGTATGTAGCATACAGGCAGAGATGTAAATGTAACTTTGCTGGATCAAGTAACGACAGCACAAAAAGATTGTTACTTACCTTTTCACCCGTTTATTTCTTCGAGCTCAGCCGGCGAGTGAACTTGGACCCGACATCAGGGAGAGACCCTTTCTCATCTCCCCGGCGGTTCTACAAGTTCACTGCCCGATGTCAGAAGTTATAAGGCCACTGATACAAAAGAACAATCAGTTTGATAACCATTCCGGTCAAGTCAATGGACTATTGGTACAAAAGTGCAATTAATTTGTTAGACACTCCAGCCACCTTAATTAAAGAAAAGAATGTCCTACCTGGTTGCTGGAGCCACAACTTAATTCCAAAGATAAGAACATCTGTCAAATTTATGCTTTAAATAAGAAAGGAATGTTCTGTCTAATTTCCATCAGATACTGCTTTTTGTCAAAATCAAAAGGTGTGAAAAGCCCAGAGACATCTTACGTGGATCTGGGCGAACTTTAATTATCTTGCTCCGAAGAAGGCAGCTGTGAGACATTACTCAAACACACTGCAGTCACAGACATGGTCAGTACTTAATTCATTGTTTACAGGGATCTTGAGAATCCCCCATTCTCTTAAACTTTATCAGAGATAAGGTTGAATGTTGAAGTGCATAAAAGAGAAAGCATTCCCAGTTTATTAGGGAAGGCATGTCATTAGAATTACCTCATTATTACACAGGGCGAAGCAAAGGAGTGTGTCTTTAAGATTGCCTGCAGTCTCTCAGCACTACCTGAGAGCAAGCATGAACGTGCTCTACGTTGTTACTGCACTTCCTATAGTCCTGCAATGACTACAGTTTAAAAGCACTCAATGGCTCCAGAGTGCGTTAGGTGGTCATGAAAGGCTGCTTCCATTGACAATGGATACTTACTTTAGAGCTGTCCTAGCGCTGTAAACCTTAAATCGTTTTGCCTCTCCACAAGTCTCGTAGTTATGTGGGACTAAGTTCTTGTAGCCAATTTGATCAAGTCTGTAAACTGGCATGATGTGCTGTCTGTTTTTGTGATTTATGTAAAAATAAGAGTCATCAGGGAACTCATGAATGGAAATGAACTGGCTGATGTGAATTGAGGGAATTGAATTGGAATAGATGATGGCACTGAACTGGTTTAAAGGATATTGCTGTTTTGACTGAAGTTCAGTAAAAGTAGTGCTTACCATAAATGCAATAATTATCCGCAGGAGCAGAGTTTAGGGTAACTTAAATGGAACCAGAATCATTATCGGCATCAATGACAGAACAAGCTTCACTCACCTGGCTTGCGAAGGTGGTATATTTACTTGGCTGTGATTAGTTTCTCTGCTGCACCTAATGGATTTGTTGCTTTGCAATAACAGGAACTGACGGTTCTTTGTTCTGTTGTGTACTTGTGCAGCTTCCTCCTTCAGCTTCCACTGCCTCTTGCATAAGTGGAAAGCTTTTAAGAGTAAGAAGCACAGGTCAGGACAAATGGTAGTCATTCACCTGGAGAGCTATTGGAAGTCTGCACCACAGAACCTCCCCTCCCCCCACTCCCCACCCAACTTTGGACTTTGTCCTGGTTACTTTGCTTCCTTAACTGCAGAGCCTTTTTTCTCTGCTCTGAGTAAGCTACTTCCTTTTCTCTTTAACTTGAAAGTGGCTTTTGGGAACCTGCTAATACATTTTGAGCCAGGAACTTCTACAGACGAAAGGTTAGTGTTTTCTTGCAGCAGTTAGTTTTCAGACAGCGTTGAAAGCGGAGAATTGTCTGATAACATGAGTCCAGACTATATCCTGTTAGCAGCAAGTTAATTGCAAAATTGTAATAGTTTGTGCAAGGCACTTTGAGGTTGCGTTCGGGCTGAGGCTGTGCTACTGTTTTGTAAAATTCATAAGCTGTGCTTTACACCTGTAGACTGATGCCAATGCTTTGTAATTGGGCAAATTGGTAACCCATTTGCTTCTGATTTAGAATATCAGCCTTGATTAGTAAGGTAAAGGAATAGAATTAGGTCATCGACCCTGCTTCGTCATTCAATTGTGGCTTTTTTTCCCTACCACATTCTCTTGTCTTCTCCCTTAACCCCCTTATCAATGAAGAACAAATCGATCTCTGCCTTAAATTCACCAAATTACTTGGTCTGTTCAGCCTGTGTGGCAATGAATTGCACAGATTTACCAACTGCTGGCTGAAGAAGTCCCTCATCATCTCCGTTCTAAAGGGGCATCTTTGTATCTAGATGGAAAGAGATCTCTTGCTAGTGCTCATTTCTCCATACTTGGTAGTTTCCATCCCCCTTTCTTTCAAGTGTCTTTCTAATGTTGAACACTGGCGTGTATTTATTTTACACTAGCAGTTCTTTTTAATCAGTATCTTCTTGGACAAAATAGTTTTCTATGAATTAGCTCATTCTTTGTAAGAGTAAAACCTTTTAAGCCTTGTTTTTTGACATTGCTTCCTTCTACCTTTTGAAGGAAGGGTCTCCGTTATTTGCGACAAGGATATGTAAGTGTAATTCAGTGTGTTATGGGAGCAAATGAAACCATACAAGGTGATCTCATAGATGACAACACTGCGACACCCACCTTGTGCAGTTTGGGTTTTGTTCTTCTGAGGTGATGTTGAGAAATCCTGATATTCTGAGATGCTCTTTTTGGTCATTAGTTGCTATGTACGACTGAAGTGTGTAAATAAATTAAGAAATTTGATAGTTCTGTTTGTCACCAGTTTAGCTTTTCTCGTTGTTTTGCTATGTGTATATCATGTCTGCAATAATGGATATGCCCAGCAATTCCCTATTTAACCCCAGCATTATCATGGGACTGTGGGAGGACACCAGAGCATCTGGAGGAAACCCACGTGGTGGTGGGAGGAACGTACAAACTCCTTACAGGCAGCAGTGGGAATTGAACCGGGGGTTACCTGTCTGGTGAACTGTAAAGTGCAGTGCTAACCACTACGCTACAGTACCATGCTGCCCTATGTGTGAGTGTGAGGGAAGAAGTATCATTGTAGGTCAGTTGGCCTTTGATTCATTAAACTGTTGGATTGAATGTACCAGGGCTTTAAACATGAGTCATAATTAGGCTGATACCAAGGGAGTTCTGCTCCGTTGGAGATGTTAATTTTGTAATGAAATGTGACCCAGTTAACCTGTATGAATTTTTATCCTCCCCCACCCCCCCGCTCCATGTCACCTGTGAGTGTAAGTAAATGAGTTTGCATGCATATGTGTGGCTGCGTGGGATGTTGTGGTTTCTGCTCTGACAACACAGCAGATTCCAGTTAATTAGGACACATCGGCACTACTAAATTTTGGCCCAATTAAATGGCTGCCTCAATTAGCTGAAGTTTCATGGAAATAGTTAAGGTATTTAAAAAGACAAACTACTGTTTAACTAAGCAACAAATTATGTATTTAAATAAAACACAGGACAAATTAGAACACTATCAATGCCACCGCAGTTCTTGATTTTAGAAAATTGTCATTGTAACATTCAAGTTGATTGTCAATACCTTCAAAATCTTCATAGTTTCTATCTTGTTGAAGTAGTGAAATAGTTTCATTTTTACTCCTGGCTGTTTCTGGCATTCCCAAGCCTGGATGGTTGAAAACGCAGTGAGCAAAGCAGTTCTGAATTATCTTACTACTTATTTCTCGCCAACTATCAGTTGCAAAAATCACTACTTCTTGAACACAAGCAACACGCAGCTGATGCTATTTAAAAACTGTTTGCTCTAAGCACAGTTTGCTGTTACGGCCACACAAGTGCACACGTTTGATGTTAGTTAAAAATAGTTCAAGTGTCCTGCCCCAATTAAGTAGCATCGTGTCTCAAATAATGAAGGCAATTCCGGCTATTTAAAGTGCTGTCCCAAGTAAGCAACTGCCCTGATTAACCAATGGTCCAATTAACCGGAATCCACAGTACTTTGTTCTTTGAAGAGATATATTGAAGCAAGTTTTGTAGAAGTAACCAAGAATTTAGGCTTCCACTAAATATGTCAAAATTGGAAGGTGCTGAACAATCTCGTATGAGACCCCTTGAGTATGGGATGTAATTGCCAAATAGAGGTGATTTTGGTTGAATGGTTACAATGCGAAAGAAGCCCCTTTGGCCTGTTGAGTCTGCACTAGCTTTGTAAGGATAGTCCAGCTAGCAATGGGAGCAGTTTTTCTTTCTGTACGGCCAGTGATGTTTTTAAATGTCCTGACAAAGGGTCTCGGCCTGAAACGTCGACTGTACCTCTTCCTATAGGTGCTGCCTGGCCTGCTGTGTTTCACCAGCATTTTTTGTGTGTGATATTTTTAAATACCTGTCTTTGCAACCAACATTAAGAAGAATAATCCCAGTTTATCCAGTGTTCCCACAGAACTGAACTCCCTCATCTGTTGAATTGTTCTTGTAAATTTCTTCTGCATCCTCTCAAGCCACCTTATCTTTTGTTAACTTTTTCTTCAATTTTGCTTTTCCACACTTCTTAGCAGCTGACTGTGGAATTCTTGCACAAGTTCCCTGGCACACTTATTTGTTCCCTTCCAGGTGAGAAGTAGTAAAGAAACACTTATTAAGTTGCAAATTGCCATCATTTTGTATGAAGATGCTTTGTGCAGATTACGAATGAAATTTCTCATGAGAACACAATTACATGAATTGGTGAAAGGTTGTGGGTTATTGCTGCCCCTTTTCAGAATCTGGATCGGGTTTAATATCACTGGCATATGTTATGAAATTAGTTAACTTTGCAGCAACAGTACAATGCAATACATAATAAAAGAAAACTGAATTACAGTAAGTATGTGTATTAAATAGTTAAATAAGTAGTGCAAAAATAGGAAATAAAAAGTAGTGAGGTAAAGTCCATGGGTCAATTATCCATTCAGAAGCTGGATGGCAGAGGGGAAGAAGCTACTTTCTGAATCGTTGAATATGTGCCTTCAGGCTCCTGTACCTCCTTCCTGATGAGAAGAGGGCATGTCCTGGGTGGTGGAGGTCTTTAATGATGGACGCTGCCTTTCTGAGGCACAGCTCCTTTAAGATGACCTGAATACTACAGAGGCTGGTGTCCATGATGGAGCTTGCAAATTTTATAACTCTCTGCAGCTTACTTTGATCTTGTGCAGTAGCTCCCTCCCCTACATACCAGACAGTGATGCAAACTGGTAGAATGCTCTCCACAGTAGAAATTTGTCAGTGTTGTTGGTGACATATAACATTTCCTCAAACTCCAAATGAACTCTAGCCACTGTTGTGCCTTCTTTATAGCTGCATCGATATATTGGGTCCAGGTTAGGTCATCGGAGATATTGACGTCCAGGAACTTGAACTTGTTCACTCTCTGCACTTCTGATTCTTCTATGAGGACTGGTGTATATTCCCTCATCTTACCCTTTCTGAAGTCCACAATCAATTTTTTGGTCCTACTGATGTTGAGTGCAAGTTTGTTGCTGTGGCACCACTCAGCTAGCTGGTATATCTTACTCTTGTATGCCCTCTATTCATCACTTGTGGTTGTATCATCAGCAAATTTATAGATGCCATTTGAGCTGTGCCTAGTCACACAGTCATAGGTAGAGAGAGTAGAGCAGTGGGCCAAGCACACATCCCTGAGGTGGGTCAGTATTGATTGTCAGTAAGGTGGAGATGTTACTTCCAATCCACACCTATTCTGGTCTTCCACTTAAGAAGTCGAGGATTCAGTTGCAGAGGCCCAGGATCTGGAGCCTTATAATCAGAATCGTAGAATTAAGTGTTAAATGCTGAGCTGTGGTCAATAAGCAGCATCCTGACATGTGTATTTGTGTTGTCCAGGTGATCCAAGGTTGCATGGAGAGCTAGTGAGTTCACATCTGCCATAGACCTATTATGGCGAAAGGGAAACTACAGTGCATCCAGGTTCTTGGGTTGATTCTAGCCATAACCAACCTCTCAAAGCACTTTACGATAGTTGTTGAGGCAGCTCTCCCTGCTCTTCTTGGGCACTGGTATGATTGTCCTTTTAAAGCATTTAGGAACAGTAGCAATAAGAGATTCAAAATGTCTTTGAACACTCCCGTCAGTGGGTTGGCACAGGTTTTCAGAGTCCTGCCAGGTATTCCATCGTGGCCAGTTGCCTTGTGAGGGTTCACCCTCTTAAGGGACAGATATTTTTGGATCTTTTGTTCTCAGAAGTATTTAGAATTCAGCACAACTGTTAATCTGAAATCAAAACAAAATAATATACAATGAGGCCAGTGAGTCTTTGGAGAGCATGCACAACGTGATTCTTTGGGATATAGCCACATCAGGTGATGTGAGCAGGGTCTTGTCAGTAATACGTTTTAATTTTGTTATTTAAAAACATGTTAGATATGAGGGGAGGTTGGGCAGTGCTATAGAACATAGAATAGTACAGCACAGTACAGGCCCTTCGGCCCACAATGTTGTGCCGACCCTCAAACCCTGCCTCCCATATAAACCCCCACCTTAAATTCCTCCATATACCTGTCTACTAGCCCCTTAAACTTCACAAGTGTATCTGCCTCCACCACTGACTCAGGCAGTGCATTCCATGCACCAACCACTCTCTGAGTAAAAAAACCTTCCTCTTATATCCCCCTTGAACTTCCCACCCCTTACCTTAAAGCCAAGTCCTCTTGTATTGAGCAGTGGTGCCCTGGGGAAGGGGCGCTGGCTATCCACTCTATCTATTCCTCTTATTATCTTGTATACCTCTATCATGTCTCCTCTCATCCTCCTCCTCTCCAAAGAGTAAAGCCCCAGCTCCCTTAATCTCTGATCATAATGCATACTCTCTAAACCAGGCAGCATCCTGGTAATTCTCCTCTGTACCCTTTCCAATGCTTCCACATTCTTCCTATAGTGAGGCAACCAGAACTGGACACAGTACTCCAAGCGTGGCCTAAGCAGAGTTTTATAGAGCTGCATCATTACATCGCGACTCTTAAACTCTATCCCTCGACTTATGAAAGCTAACACCCTATAAGCTTTCTTAACTACCCTATCCACCTGTGAGGCAACTTGCAGGGATCTATGGACATGTACCCCGAGATCCCTCTGCTCCTCCACACTACCGAGTATCCTGCCATTTACTTCGTACTCTGCCTTGGAGTTTGTCCTTCCAAAGTGTATCACCTCACACTTCTCCAGGTTGAACTCCATCTGCCACTTTTCAGCCCACTTCTGCATCCTATCAATGTCTCTCTGCAATCTTTGACAATCCTCTACGCTATCTACAACACCACCAACCTTTGTGTTGTCTGTAAACTTGCCAACCCACCCTTGTACCCCCACATCCAGGTCGTTAATAAAAATCACGAAAAGTAGAGGTCCCAGAACAGATCTATCATTCTTTAAAACTCCTATTTCTGGAATGCTGCACACCAGTGTGCCTGACATTGGGTTTCCTGCATCTAGCTTTCTAGTCAGCCTGAAAGTGTTGGGGGCATGAGCCAAGATAGCAATGCCTACCACGTAGGCATTGGCTCCTCTAAATCATAGACAAGGTAGTGATGTGAGAATAGTGCAAAGAAATGTATTAGCCTTTTAATTTTACTGTTTTATATAAATTAGGTCTTGGCTAGGTTCAGTGATTTCATTTAATATCAGAGAATGTATAGAGTATACAACCTGAAATTCTTACTCTGCAGACATCTGCGAAACAGGAAAAAAAACCTCAAAGAATGAATGACAGGAAAACTTTAAAACCCCAACTTTCATCCCTCCCACCACCTGGCATGCAAGCAATAGCAAAGCCCCCAAAGAAACCATGATCTACAGACCCAAGAAAAGCTACAGTTCATATATATATATATATCTCTCTCTCTCTCTCTCTCTCTCGCTCTCTCTCTCGCTCTCTCTCGCTCTCTCTCGCTCTCTCTCGCTCTCTCTCGCTCTCTCTCGCTCTCTCTCTCGCTCTCTCTCTCGCTCTCTCTCTCGCTCTCTCTCTCGCTCTCTCTCTCGCTCTCTCTCTCGCTCTCTCTCTCGCTCTCTCTCTCGCTCTCTCTCTCGCTCTCTCTCTCGCTCTCTCTCTCGCTCTCTCTCTCGCTCTCTCTCTCTCTCGCTCTCTCTCGCTCTCACAAGAGAATTGGCAACAATCTCTTTCCTACCATTGTGAGAGAGAGTAATCGCTTCAGCGCAGACACCTCTGACAGTGACGCCCTTTGTCTTGATGTTCCTACGGCCCGGATCCGGGTCAGGATCTGTTCAGCAGTCTTATCACAGTTGGAAAGAAGCTGTTCGCAAATCTGGCTGTACGAGTCTTCAAGCTCCTGAGCCTTCTCCCGGAGGGAAGAGGGACGAAAAGTGTGTTGGCTGGGTGGGTCGTGTCCTTGATTATCCTGGCAGCACTGCTCCGACAGCATGCGGTGTAAAGTGAGTCCAAGGACGGAAGATTGGTTTGTGTGATGTGCTGCGCCGTGTTCACGATCTTCTGCAGCTTCTTCTGGTCTTGGACAGGACAACTTCCATACCAGGTTGTGATGCACCCCAGAAGAATGCTTTCTACGGTGCATCTATAAAAGTTAGTGAGGGTTGTAGGGGACAGGCTAAATTTCCTCAGCTTCCTTAGGAAATAAAGGCGCTGGTGGGCCTTCTTGGCAGTGGACTGTGCTTGGTTGGACTAAGTCAGGTCATTTGTGATATTCACCCCGAGGAACTTAAAGCTTTTGACCTGTTCCACATGCACACCACCGATGTAAATGCGGTCCACTACTCTTTCTGAAGTCAACAACCAATTCCTTCGTCTTGCTGACATTGAGGGATAGGTTATTGTCTTCGCACCATGCCACCAGGTTCTTGATTTCCTCTCTGTACTCAAACTAACCATTACCCGAGATACGGGCTACAATTGTGGTGTCATCAGCAAACTTGTATATTGAGTTCGATGGAAACTTGGCTACACAATCATGGGTGTACAGTGAGTACAGCAGGGGGCTGAGTACATAGCCTTGTGGGGCACCGGTGCTCAGAGTGATTGTAGAGGAGAGCTTCTCCCCTATTTTTACAGCCTTTTTTAAACTTTTGCAGATGGACTGGGAGAAGTCGCTCACTGGTACTATCTTTAACTACTCCTCCTTTGCACATCAGGTTGTTGGTCTGCAGCCAATGACATTGTCCCTGTTAAAGGAAGGGTTGATTCGAGTTGGAGTCAGGTGTTATTGCCATTGCAGCTTATGGGTCCACTCCTGATATAACATGCAATTTTCACCTTCTGCTGAAAGCTTGGCAACAGCAGTACCCTACCCACCTCCATTACCCATTTCAATCTAAACTGCTGTGCAGCTGAAGTCGCTGCAATGATTGCAATCTCAATCTATGGTTAGCTGTCCAGTTATGTAATGAATGCTTCCAAGAAGAGATCAGGGCCGTGGGCGGCAGTTGCAAGGGGAAGATCGGATGGGTTACAAGTAAAATGAAATTGATAGGATGATTACACCACGTTCAAAGATTACATAATGTGAAGAGAAAATCTCAGCTTCAGAAGAACACAGCTTTATCTGTGTTCAAAGATTATGGGAGGAATTATATAGCCTTGAGCTTTAAACTGAATGTTTAGATTCCATTTTGAGGGCATGGGCTGCAGCTGACAACAAGAAGAGACTTGGCAGATAGATTTGATCCTCATAAACAGATGAGCCTTGACATGTGAGACAGCTGCAGTCTGGAGCACCAAATTCCAGTGGTGCACGGTTGTCTGCCTGTGCAGAGTGCTGGGGTGGGGGAAAGAACCATTCAGCGCACTCTGTCATAGCCCTTTTGATCAGGCACGATGTGACTTGCTTGGTTGCTTCCTTTTCATTAACATTTTTCTTCATAAGCAATAACACACCTTTATAGAAATCTTTAAATCAGTGGCTTTGTTGGAGTCAATGAGACCCTGAATTCCATAAAAATTGCAATGGAATTGGAGGAATCCGTGGTTGGAGGAGGTCTGCCCATTGGCTCGGAAGCCTATTGGAATCTGCTGCAGATGCTGGTAACTACTTGGTCCAAGAGGCCCTGCTTGGCTTGCTGTTGATACTCTTCATGAAAATTTCCCACCCTTTTTCATCCGATTTTAACACCATAACGTACACCTTCACCACTCAGACATGCTTATTTAACTTTTCCTTGAATGCTTCTGTTCGATTTGCCTTATCCACACTATTTAACAGCAAGTTCCACTTTCTAACCACACTGAGTAATGAAGCTTCTCCTGACTTCCCCATTAGATTTATAAGTGATCTCCCATTTTGCCTCTCAAAGAAGGTGAGGCAGAAAATGTTACCACATCAAAGGTTTATAAAGTATTAATATCTGGTTACTTCAAAAAAAAAAGCAGCTCTGGACTTTTTAATCTTCATTTATGGTATAATCTTTTGGATCTTCATCAGTCCCCCATAATTTGATGTCGCACGCAGACCAGAACACTTCACAATGCATCACATGTGGCTGAAGCAAGCGTTGGAACATGCTTAACTACTGTGCATGGTTTACTTGATTTTTGGCTTTATCACCAATTTAATAATTTAAGTTAGCCAGAGGCTTTTTTTCCAGGTCTGAAATGGCTAACACGAGGGGGGGGGGGCATAGTTTTAAGGTGCTTGGAGGTAGATACAAGGGGGATATCAGAGGTAAGTTTTTCCACACGGAGTGTGGTGAGTGTGTGGAATGCACTGCCAGCGACGGTGGTAGAGGCAGGGTACAACAGGGTCTTTTAAGAGAATCTTAGATAGGTACATGGAACTTAGAAAAATAGAGGGCTATGCGGTAGGGAAATTCTAGGCAGTTTCTCGAGTAGGTTACGTGGTCGGCTGAGCTTTGTGGGCTGAAGGGTCTATAATGTGCTGTAGATTTCTATGTTTCTATGTATGTTCCTTTGTTCCCCTAACCTATTGCGGTAATTATTTAACGCAACCTGTTTTATCCTTCAAACTACACTAATTCCCAAACTGAAACTTATTTCCCAATTATATACTTATTTCAAATGTTAATTGTCCAATTTTTGTATTTGGTCTGCTTCCATTTTTGGATCTTGCTGTGTAGAGATGGTGGGTGATTGTGAGCTTCTTTGCTGGAGCAACTGCACACATTCAAAGAAGTATAGATTATCCCAGTACATTTCCTGGTATATATTGGAGGTACTTGAGAAGTTTTCGGAAGTCAGGAGCAAGTCATTCATTGCTGAATTGTAAGATATGAGAATGCTTCAATTACAGTGCAATTTATGGCCACTTCAGTTCATTTTTCCTTTGAGGAATTCCAGGGGGTAGATTTCATGATTTGCAATACTAATAACTGAATGAAGAATGGTTATAATCAGTCATTTGTCCCTGAGAATTAGTGGCAGGGTTTCATTGTCTGTGAAGAGTAAGGATTTCAGGTCGTATACTGTGTGCATTCTCTGATTTTAAATTGAATCATTGAAAGTGAATTACCCTTTCAAGGTCACCCTGCATTCTGGTGACCATGGAGACGAGCCATTTGGCTCAAAACGTCACCTCTCTATACCCATCATTTCTCCACACCACCCCTTCTGCTAGTGTCAAATTCTTACAGCAACTAGCAATACCCAATTAACCAGCCGCCATGTATATCTGAAGAAGGGTCTCGGCCTGAAAGGTTGATTTTATATTTATTTCAGTAGCTGCTGCCTGACCTGCTGAGTTCCTCCGCCATTTTGTGTGTGTAACTTTACATCTAGCCTGGCAAACCCTGTAATAATTTTAGAGGATTTTTTTTCCCCGGTTGAATCCAGATCCCTTTTGTTTTGTAGGTATGAGATGAGGTGATTCTTCACTTGGGATTGGGAATCTTTGGAATTCTTTACCCTGGCACTGCATTCATTTGGAACAGAAATATTGAGACTTCTGGGTTTGAAGAGAATTAAGACACATGAAGGCAATGCTAGAAAGTGGCATTGAAGGAAAGAATCTTTCATGATCTTTCTGAATGGCGTTCTTGGCTTGAGGCTTCTGAATCCTCCTAATTATGTGCCGGGGAGTATTCTACATCAGTGGTCCCCAACCACCGGGCCACGGACCGGTACCGGGCTGCAAAGCATGTGCTACCGGACCGCGAGGAAACGATATGATCCAGCTGCACCTTTCCTCATTCCCTGTCACGCACTGTTGAACTTGAACATAGGGTTGCTAACTGTCCTGTATTTGCCGGGGCATCCTGTATATTGAGCTAAATTAGTTTGTCCCATACGGGACCGCCTTTGTCCCGTATTCCCCCCCCCCCGAGGTAGAGCGTTCCTGTGAAACCGTTTGTGCTGAAATGGCGTGAAGCGAAGAAGCAATTACCATTAATTTATATGGGAAAAATTTTTCAGCATTCCCAGACCCAAAAAAAACCTACCATATCATACCAAATAACACATAAAACCTAAAATAACACTAACATATAGTAAAAGCAGGAATGATGTGATAAATACACAGCCTATATAAAGTAGAAATAATTTATGTACAGTGTAGTTTCACTTAACAGAATCGGGAAGATTAAACCAAAACCGATTTGTAGAAAAAAAATCAGCACATACACACATGCTCACACAGGTGCCCACGCAAGGGTTCACGGTCATGGTAGTCTTTCTCGGGGTAAACACAAGTGTCCGGTATTTGACTGCTACTTTTGTCCCTTATTTGGGAGTGAGAAAGTTGGCAACCCTACTTGAACACCACCAACCACCATCCCCCACCACCCCCGTCAGCTGGTCAGCAAGAATATTGTCAATGTTAAACCAGTCGGTGATACAAAAAAGGTTGGGGACCCCTGTTCTACATGGTGCCAATAGTTTTAGTTTTATTGGCACTCTTGAATCACACAACACAAAGACACCATTTATATCATACTCCGAAAAAATTACAACCACCAAAACAAGCAACACATCCAAAATGCTTGGAACGCAGCAGGCCAGGCAGCATCTATAGGAAGAGGTACAGTCGGCGTTTCGGGCCGAGACCCTTCGTCAGGCCTAACTGAAAGAAGAGATAGTAAGAGATTTGAAAGTGGGAGGGGAAGGGGAGATCGGAAATGATAGGAGAAGACAGGAGGGGGAAGGGATGGAGCTAAGAGCTGGAAAGTTGATTGGCAAAAGGGATACAAGGCTGGAGAAGGGAGAGGATCATGGAATGAGAGGCCTAGGACGAAAGAAAGGGGGAGGGAGCAGCTTGCCAATGTAGTTCTTGCAATTCAGACTGCTTCCTGTACCTGAATACTGACTTTCTGTGATTTGTGTACACCTAGGTCTGTCTGACACTCACTTCAGTGCATTGCTCTTCAAAAAGTAGTATACCTTTTTAAAATTTTTTTTACCAAAGTAGATGACTTCACATTGTTCAAAATAATACCTATTTGACCTGACCTTGCTTGTTCATTTAGCTGGTCTAAATCTCCTGATGCCCAAGTAATTTACAGTGCCACCCAGCTTTATGTCATCAGTAAAACTGGACCCCTCGTCAAATTCAGAAGAACTGTGATTCCCAGTACCAGTCCCTGCAGCAATTCATTAACATGTCTTCCCGAATTGAAAATATCTATGCAATTCCTACTGTGATGAATATCTATTAACCAAAACAGCAGCCAGATCCTTCACTTAATTCTGTGAATTCAATTTTTGTTTATTAGCTCTTGTAAGAAATTATAAACATTCAAATAGGTGACTGTCGCTGTTTTCCCCTTATTCTGCTGGTTATAGCATCAAGGTATTAGATTTGCCACATGATTTCCCTCAAATTCACGTTGGCTCTTCCCAGTTCCATTTTTATTTTTCTACATGTCCCACTTCCACTTCCACAACTTGTATGACAGGAATAGGTTTGTAGTTCCATTTTTTCTCTCTATTAAATGATAAAGAGAGGAAAACCGAACGAAGATTGATATCAGGAGATTGTTGGGACAAAAAGGTATCAGAAATAGGAGTGGGCAAGGCGACAGTGATTTGAAATGTTAAATCTGAATTTTATTAGGAAGGTTTTGCTTAAAGCTGTCACTGAGTAATTGAGCTCTGTGGGTGAGAACGTAGACAGCTGAGGATCTCAAGTTGTGTGGAGGAAGGATGGAAGCTAAGGAACACATTAGGAGTATTCAAATTAGGATTTAAATAAAGGCATGAATGGGGGTTTCTGCAAGAGGTAAACTGTAGAGTTAAGTAATTTAAGGTGGAAAAGGCACCCATGATATGGACGTGCATTCGTGTCATTCAAGGGATGAAATCAAACAACTTGTAGAGCACACCGAGTCCCTTCTTTTTCTAGGATCCTTGAAGTTCTTCATCAGTGTTTTTCTTTCTTCTTTCTGCAACTTATTAAATCTGCTTTGATCAACTTTTTTCATAGTTGCACTTGTTTTCTCCCATTGTTTCCCCTCTTCCATTGTACAGTTTCAGTAATTAGAGCCGTGCAGGAGGGAAACAGGCCCTTCAGCCCATCCTATGTATGCTGACAATCAGGGACCTCTGTAGTGTAATCTTGTCTCCCAGTACACTACTTCACCTGTAGCCTTTTAGACATGGAATCCCTTACCCCTTCTTTGCAACCTGTGCCCTCTGGTCATGGATACTTCTGCTAATGAATCTCTGGGTTTTATATGGTGGCATTATCATATGTACTCTGATAATAAATTTGCATTGAATTTTCAACTTTGAAGTGGCAATGTTTCTCTCTGCCCAATCTACGACCCTTATCTCTTAGCAGGTCACCACTGTGTTTTCTCTCAAAGAAAACTCAAACAGTCTTTCCAGTTAAAATTAGCTAAAATATTCCACTTTATACAACATAATGGTGAATCTCCTCTGCAACCTCTCCAGTAATTTGTTGCACGGTGCTCAGAGCTGCATGCTGTACTCCAGCTGCAGTGTAATTTGTGTTTTAGTTATGTGTAGTGGCCCATCTGTTATTCGATATCCTGGCTAATGAAAGCAAATATTCCATATGCCAGCCTGATCACCTTGTTTATCTGTACTGCTGCTCTTAAAGAGCCTTTGACATACACTCAGTGGCCATTTTATTAGGGTAGCTATTTTACTTAATAAGGTGGCCACTGAGTGTATGTTTTTGCTTTCCTGCTGCTGTGGCCATCCACTTAAAGGTTCGACGTGTTGTGCATTCAGAGATGCTCCTCTGCACGCCACTGTTGGAACACATGATTATTTGAGTCATTATCTCCTTCCTGTCAGCTTGAACCAGTCTTATCATTCTCCTTGACCTCTCTCATTAACCTTGTTACCATCAGGTAGGAGGTACAGAAGCCTGAAGGCACACACTCAGCAAATCAGGAACAGCTTCTTCTCCCCTGCCATCTGATTCCTAAATGGACATTGAATCCGTGAACACTACCTCACTTCTTTAATATATTATTTCCATTTTTGCACGATTTTAATTTATTCAATATACGTACATCATTTATTTATTTATTTATTTTTACTTTTTCTTATATGCATTTGGCCCTCCGAGTTCCACATGCGTGAATTCAACCAACCGCGAATCGAGAAAACCTGGAAGTGCTGTTCCAGCACTTGTTCAAACATGTACAAACTTTTTTTTCTTGCCATTATTCCCTAAACCATGCAGTATAACAACTCTTTTACATAGCATTTACATCATATTAGGTATTATAAGTTATCTAGAGATGATTTAAAGTATACGGGAGGATGTGCATAGGTTATCGTGGATCGGAATCGGAAAAAAACGCAACTTCTCTTACTAAGTAAGTCGGAACAGGTACATCTGGTATTATTTAGCGTCAGTTAGTCAAACGTTTGTCTTAGTATATAGTATATATTTTACCTTTCTATGCATATAAAACACTTAAGAAACGTATGTTTCAGCGTCAGGCTCGGAAGCAGAAGTTCCTGAGTTCGATCCAGTGACAGACCGCTCCCGAGCGTGCTCTCCATCCGTGCCGGGTTGATATGGAGGATCAAAACCCCAAAACCCAATAATCAAACCACTGCGTTGTTTAGTAATAATTGTAGCTTTCATCAGGGAAGGGCTTTTCTCACTTTATGCTTTAAAATTGTTCCGATCATTGACCGACTGTAGCCTAATGCTTTTCCAATGACCGATGGCGTTTCACCTCTTTCCGATTGCTTTATTATTTCCACTTTATTTTAAATCGCGATCGTGATTATTTTCGTGAACAGAAACACTACGGATTCCGAGCTCCGCCGCCAGGTCCTAATGTCCACCGCACTGAACCAGGTTAAATAAGGTCCAGGGTTCCGCTGGGTCCTAAGATCCACCACCTTTAGACAGGTCGAACCAATCCCTCGTGGATAAGGAGGGCCAACTGTACTATGTATTGCATTGACCTGCTGCTTCTAAGTTAATTAATTTCATGACACATACACCTGATTCTGATTAACAAGCCATTTTTGCCCACAGTACTGCTGCTGATTGGATGTTTGATTTGTCTTTTTTGCGCCAATCTCTGGAAACTCTAAATTTCTAGACTAGCGTGAAAAACATAGGAGATCAGCAGCCTTTGAGATACTCAAACCACCTATCTTGGCACTAACAATTATTCCACAGTCAAAGTCATTGAGATCACATTTCTTCCCCATTCTGATGTTGCTTTAAACAACTGAACCTCTGCCTGCTTTTATGCATTTAGGTGCTGCCATATGATTGATTAGATGCGGTGGATTCTGGTTAACTGGGCTATTGGTTAATCAGGACAGCCGTTTTTTTAGGGCAACACTTTTTTAAAAAAGCGCAACAAAATTGAATTAAGAAAATAGCTGGAATTCCCTTTGTTTATATGAGACACTCTGCTGCTTAACTGGGGCAGTAGACTGTTGCCGAACAGTTTCTAACTAGCATCCGAAGCGTGCACTTGTGTGGCTGTTAAGACACTATCCGTGCTTAGAGCAAACAATTTTTAAATAGCGTCATTTGCATGTGCTTGTATTCAAAAAGCAGTGATTTTGGTCACTGATAGTTGGTAAGAAATAAGCAATGAGACAATTCAGAACTGTTTTGCTCACTGCGTTTTCAGACATTCAGGCTTGGAGATGCCAGAACTGGAGTGAAAACGAAATGATTTCCCTACTTCAAGTTAGGAATACGAAGGATGTGAAGGATCGATAATCGTCATGAATTTCACAACAAAAATAAAAGATTTAGAGGATACAATTGTCAAAAGCATTGTATGATCATCTGCACTAAGTGTCTGTGCTGATTTTATTCATTTACAGTCAATCAAAAGCACACTCCAGCATACACTGTATAGATTCATCTGATAACTATTAACTAATACAGTTTTTACAGTACTGTAGAGGTATGAGCAGTGCTGTACTTTGTTCCGTATTTCATTTAAATACATCATTTGTTTCTCAGTTAAGCAGTAGTTTGTCTTTTTTTTAAAATACCTTTTAAACTATTTTCATGAAACTTCAGTTAATTAGGGCAGTTGCTTAATTGGGCCAAAATGTATTGACCCTGATGCGTCCCAATTAGCCAGAATCCACTGTATTTGCAATACTGAGCAGGTATACGGATGCACCTTATAAAGTGGACACTGAGTGTATATACCCAGGTCCCTCTTTTTCAGTACTTCCTAGGGTTGTAACATTAATCCTGACCTCATTAGTTCTCGAAAGATATGACAATTCACATTTTTTTCAGGATTAGTTTCCATCTTCTATTTCTCTGCCCATGTTGCCAACTGATCAACATTATTCTGTTGCCAAACTGCTCTCCCCACTATCAAAAAGATAACCTCTTAAAGCCACACTGATCATTACTGGCGCTATGGTAGTAGCAGTTAGCACAATGTTATCACAGTTCAGGGCATCAAGGTTCAATCCTGGTGTTGTCTTTAAGGAGTTTGTGAGTCTTCCTTTTGGGATGCTTGGGTTTCCTCCAGGTACTCTGGTTTCCTCCCACATTCCAAAGACATACCGGTTAGCAGATTAATTGGTCATTGTAAATTGTCCTGTGATTATGCTGGTGTTAAATTGGGAGTTACTAGCAGTGCGGTTTGTAGGCCTGGAAAGGCCTATTCAGTGCTGTATCTCAAGATAATAGTACCAATTGTTGTGGATCCCAGGGCCTCTAACCTTTTTGACCACTTTTAAACACAAAGCCTTGTCAAAAGCCCTGCTGAGGACCACATCAGTCTTCTTATTTCAATTTTTTTACCTCTTTGAAAAATGGCTGAGATAGAATATTTCTTAAAGCTATGTTGACCATTCCAGGGCAGACCCTACTTCAAGTGCAGATTGATCTTGTTTCTCATATTTTTTCCACTTATTTCCTCACGGCTGAAGATTGTTCCCCACAAGTGTTTGTTACTCTCACCTACCAGGTACGCAGAGTATGTGAAGGAGACATGAATTTGGAATTCATGCTTATAGTTAGGTGAGGAAGGATGTTGCTGTGCTGTAAGTAGAGTGCATCTTTGACAGTGCAGATTACTTTAATTCCTATGTTAGGAGGGAAGTCTATAATTTGTGACTTTGAGCTACATGGAGACTGGAGCTGTAGATTCACACGCAGACATAGAGGACAGATGATGGGAAGCTCACTTGGTTGAATCTCTCTGACCTCCAAATGACATCAGATATTTATACTTTTAAGCACAAAGATATCAGCTGGTGATTAAATAGTGTTTCAGTAACTGAAATTACATGGTTTACTTCAATATTTTTGGTTTAAGTATGATTGAAGTACCTTTTAACTCTCGAGCATCAGATATCAATAATTTAAAAGCTTCTGAGGCCAGCATCCCCAGACACTCAGAAATAATATTTTGGGGGTTGACTGTGGGTACACAAACACTTCAAATGATCATTAGCAGTGCAAATATGCCTGTACATGTTTGATGTACTCAGTGATAAAATAACCAGTCTTGATCTCTGTCACAATGGTACCAAATGACTGGTGAAGTATTGTCAATCAAACTGAAGAATACAACAGCATATTGTACTTGTGCAAGAAGGGACTATAGATTTTATCCTATGTAATTGCAATGAAATGCAATCTTGTGGACATAGACTATTTGATGTACATGCAAAAATGAGGTCAAGTGACAGACAAATGCTGGAGGAACTCAGCAGCATCTATGGAAAAGAGTACAGTCCTTCAGCAGGGCTCAGAGAAAAATGCTGAGGAGTAGATTTAAAAGGTAGGGAAAGGGGAGAGAGAAGTGCAAAGTGATTGGTGAAAGAGATACAGGGCTGAGAGGGGGAGTCCAATAGGAGAGAACAGAAGGCCATGGAAGGAAAAAAACCTGGGAGGAGCAGCAAAGGGAGGTAATGGGCAACACTTCATCTGTGAGTCTGAGGTCATATGCTGTGTCCAGTGCCCTTGGTGCAGCCTCCTGTATATTGGGAGACTGCTTTGCCTAGCAGTTACACTCCATCCACCAGAAAAAGTGGGATCTCCCAATGGCCGCCTGTATTAATTCCACTTCCCATTTCTGTTCCGATCATGGCTTCCATTGCCGGGATAAGGCCGTACTCAGGTTGGAGGAACAACACCTTATATTCCATCTGGGTAGCCTCCAATCTGATGGCACGAAATTGACTTCTCAAACTTCTTCCCCTCCCCCCCCCCACCCCTTCACTATTCCCCATCTCCTTTTTCCTCTCTCTCCTTATCTCCCTGTCTGCCCATCACCTCCCACTAGTGCTCCTCCCCCCTTTTCTTTCTTCCATGGCCCTCCCCCTTCAGATTTCACATATCACTTTGTGTTTCTCTCTCCCCCTCCCCCCACCTTTTAAATATGCTCTTCAGCTATTTTTCTCCAGTCCTGCTGAAGGGTTTCAGCCGGAAACGTTGACTGTACTCTTTTCCATAGATGCTGCCTGGCCTGCTGAGCTCCTCCAGCATTTTGTGCGTGTTGCTTGGATTTCTGGCATCTGCAGATTTTCTCTTGTTTGTGATGAGATAAAGTGAGGCAAGTTATATTGAGACTGTTCTGTAGTAATGAGAAGGTAATTGGTGAGTTTGATGGCATTGTTGACATTTTTTTTCTGATTGGGATCAGGCTGATGGAGAGGTATTTAGTTCAATGGATTTTTTGATGTATTGCGGTTAGTGCACATGGGGGCACAGTGCACATCCCTATTATCAGATACCGTAGTCCTGGAACAATTCAGCTTACCGTGCAGTTTGTTACAGAGCTTCAGCGCATGAGTCAGAATGAGGTTGCTGTAGTGTTTTGTGCATTTGGCTATTTCTACACATTACGTAGTGCATCAAAATGACTGAAGACTGTCAGCTGTGTTGGTGGGGGCACGGAGGTAGGCCAAGACAGAAGCCAAATAAAACTTTGTACCTCTTGTTACTCCAGGATTTTCTGGAGTACTTCAGTCAATGACTTTGAAATGTAGTTGCACTTGTATTGCAGTTAATGTGACAATCAATTTGTGTACAGGATCCCTCAATTGATAAGGGATGCTTTTAGTTAAATGCTTGTTCCAGGACAAACTCCTTTTTGAACTTTGTCATTGTTCATGTTCTGCTGAACACCTGTTCAACTCATTCTGTTTAATGGGACTTCCTGGGAACTCTTTCAACCCCTCAGAAAGCTCATGATGTTTGCAACTGGATGTGATGGAGCTGCAGTATTTGAACTTGATCTATTGGTTGTTGAATCACTTAAATTCTGCTTATAGTTGTACTGTTTCCTCTGCTCTCAAAGTTTCAAGTGTTGGCATCTTATTTCTTGGGTCCCTTTTTATACCAACAGTGTATATAATGAGTCAGGTTTGATCATCTGGCTTGAAGGAAACGCTTGATCATTAATTTACAGATTGTTGTCATTTTCTGTCTTTCTCTTGCTGATGACTCGCATTCTATTGTGAATGTCTGGTTTTGAGGTGCTAGTTTTATAACAGACTTGTTTCTCTAGGCACAGTAGTAATGTAATTTTGTGATAATGACAATTGTGATATCTTTCATTGATTCAATTGTGACTGACAGTTGTGACAGTTGTTGAATGCTATCACCTCTTAAAAGTGAAATCAAGCGAGATAGATAACAACAGGGCTTCGCTTCCTGATGGGCTCAATGCTTTCCATGGTCACTTTGACCGTCAAAACATGAAGGAGCCATCACAAACTCCCACAATCCCCTGATGACCCTGTGATTTCAATCTCTGAGGCCGACGCAAGGGCGAATCTACCCAGCCCAGATGGGGTACTACCTGACCAAGTACT
Source organism: Mobula hypostoma (assembly GCF_963921235.1). Classification (NCBI taxonomy): domain Eukaryota; kingdom Metazoa; phylum Chordata; class Chondrichthyes; order Myliobatiformes; family Myliobatidae; genus Mobula; species Mobula hypostoma. The sequence goes on along the minus strand of NC_086100.1, from coordinate 95,199,974 downwards.
AAAGACCTGTGCTGATCAACTGGCTGGAGTGATCACTGAGATCTTTATCCTCTCACTTTGGAAGCCTGCTTCAAGCAAGTTTCATTTATACCTGTGCTGAAGAAGAATGAGGTAACCTGCCTCACTAACATCCACAGTGGTGAAGTCTTTTGAGAGGTTGGTGATGAAACATATCAATTCCTGACCGAAAGCTCCTTGGATCTGCTCCAATTTGCCTACCAACATTTCATTGGCTCTTCACTGAACCCTGGAACATCTGGACAGCAAAGATGCATACATCAGGATCCTCTTTATCGATTACAGCTCTGCATTCAATACCATCATACGCTCAAAACTAGTCGATGTGCTTCAAGACCTTGGCCTCAGTACCTCCTTGTGCAATTGGATCCTTGATTTTTTTAATTTCCCTATAGTTTGGATTGGCAACAGCATCTCCTCCACAATCTCCATCATAACAGGTGCATCACAAGCCTGTGCTTAACCCTCTGCTCTACTTATGACTGTGTGGCTAAGCACAGCTCCACTGCTATATTCAAGTTTGCCCATGGCACCACTGAAGTAGGCTGAATCGAAGGTGGTGATGAATCAGTATACAGGAGGGAGATTGAAAATCTGTCTGAGTGGTGCCACAACAACAACCTCTCACTCAATGTTGACAAGACCAAGGAGCTGATTATTGACTTAAGGAGGAGAAAACTGGAGGTCCTTGAACCAGTCTTCATCAGGGGATCAGAGGTGGAGAAGGTCAGCAACTTTAAATTCCTCGGTGTTATGATTTCGGAGAATCTGTCCTGGGCCCAGCACTTAAGTGCAATTATGAAGAAAGCACAACAGCCCCTCTACTTTCTTAGAACTTTACAAAGATTCCACATGACATCTAATACTTTGACAAACTTCTATAGATGTGTGGTGGAGAGTATATTGACTGGCTGCATCACAACGTGGTCTGGAAACACCAGTGCCCTTTTCGGAGAGAAGCCCAGAAATTGTAGTGGATTTAGCTCAGTCCATCATGGATAAAGCTGTCCCCACCATTGAGTACATCTACACAGAGTGCTGTCACAGGAAATCAGCATCGATCATAAGGGACCCCTCAACACCCAGGTCATGTTGCTGCCATCGGGAATCATCAGACTCTTGAATCAGAGGAGATAACTTCACTCGCCCCATCACTGAACTGTTCTCGCAACCTATGGACTCGCTTCCAAGGACTCTACATCTTATGTTCTCAATATTTATTGTTTATTTGTTTTAAATTATTATTTCTTTTCTCTTTTTACATTTACACAGTTTGTCTTTTGCACTTGGTTGTCCACCCTATTTTGTGTGGCCTTTGATTATTTCTGTTATGGTTATTGTAATTATTGAGTATGCCTGCAAAAAAAGAATCTCAAGGTTGTATGTGACATTTATGTACTTTGATAATAAATTTACTTTGAGCTTTGAACGCTTATGACTAGTCTGTGAGATAGATCTCCGTATTTGTTCCAGTGAATCAGCATGGAAATAGGTCAAGAAGGTCACTACATTCATGCCAACCAGTGGGCATCCATTGTTATAGAGGGAAACACTTGTACATTTATCCTGATAAGTAATTGATTTTCAGATGAATATGCCTTCTAATTTTGTTACTTTTTCTTTATATGCAGTGACATATTCTTTACATGACTGAATGGCTTCTTTTTCACAGATTGGCAAAGATTCATGTTTGTGAGGTTGACACCAGATATAGATTATACAATAGCTGCTCTACTTCCTTAAAGAACCGTCACAGTATCACAGTGGTTAAAGCAACACTATTACAGTTTGGGGTGTCGGAGTTTGGAGTCCAAATCTGACATCATCTGTAAGGAGTCTGTTCATTCTCCCTGTGAATGTGTGGGATTTTTCCAGGTGCTGTGGTTTCCTCCCACAGTCCAAAGGCATACCAGTTTGTAGGTTAATTGTTGCTATTATATTGTCCTGTGATTAAGCTAGGGTTAAATCAGAGGTTGCCAAGCAGCATAGCTCAAAGGCCGGAAGGACCTATTCCACACTGTTTCTCAATATAAACTTTTGTTAACTTGTTGGATGTTACAACAATCGCATAATTTCATCCTCAAGGTACCTTTTTATTTTCAGGTAAATTCAATTTCTCAGTCTGCTTTAGTGCTTATTTTCAACACGCTTAGTCCAGTATTCTAGATTACTAATTCAGCAGTATACCATATTGCCATCTTATTAGTGCAAAGGTAAATTTAATGTGACCAATAGTGTTGCATCTTGCTGAAACGTCAACGTGCTGTGGTTGCAGTGGGCACCGTGATACCGGCAGCACCAAAAAAGGCTGGTTTGAGAACAGAATTCAGCGTGACCCTGATTGGCTGCTTCCTCGGGGTTTCTGTTCAGTAACTGACAGGAAAGCAACGCCTTCAGATGTGGTTAGGCCAGTACAAAGTAACACGTGTTTGATTAACAGTTAGTGGTAGCGGTGTAGGCCCAATCCTGAGTACATGGGAATGTTGCACATTCTCATATCACCAGCAGGAAATTAGTTGATTTGATTACTAATACACTTAAAACAACTTTGTTCCTGAAATATTTTGAAGCTTTTCCAGTGCTGATAATTTGTTAGCTGTTCCCTATTGTACTTCCGTTGTTCATCTTTAAGAGACATTCTGCATGGTTTCACAGTGGTATTTTAAGAGTAGTTGTTGTGAATACCTAAAGCTTTTGAGCAAGTTTGTTCAAAAGGTCAGCACAGTGGCACAGCTAGTAGAGAGAACTGCTCCCTTGCAGTTCTAGAGACCCGGGTTCAATTCTAGCCTCTGACACTGTGTGGAGTTTGTCTGTTTTCCCTGTGACCACATGGATTCCTCCTGGTGTTCCAGTTTTCCTCCCATGTCAGGAAGACCTGCAGTTTGGTAAATTAATTACCCCAGTGTAGATGGGTTGTAGAACCTGGCGACAGGTGATGGGCATGTGGAAAGAATAAGTCCCAAAGAGGCTGTTTCTGTGGGTTGTGACTTTGTGATTCCCACCAGCCTATTACTCCCCTCGTGTTCCCTTCTTCCCATTCTTCTATGGTCCGCTCTTCTCTCCCATCAGATTCCTTCTTCAGCTTTCCCAACCACCTGGTGTCACCTATCACCTTCCAGCTAGCTTCCTCCCACCCCCCACCAACTTTTTATTCTGGCATCTTCCCCCCCGCCCCCACCCTTCCTCCTTAGTCCTGAAGAAGGGTTTCAGCCCGAAACGTCGACTGCTTATTCCTCCCTATAGATGCTGCCTGGCCTGCTGACTCCTGCATTTTGAGTGTGTTGCTTGGATTCTACAGACTACAGACTTTTGTGTTTATCAACAAAGTAACTGTTGTACGCTTGCAGTGATCAGAGAATACAGCAGCAATTTATGAGAGACCATAGGTTTGGGCCTCAAGATTTGAGCCAGTCAGAAAAATGTATTTTTATTGCTCAGGATGCTTTTAAAGCAATGCCTAGTGTGGAAAATTTCTCATTACGGAAATGAACCAAAAGAAAACAATGCAGTTCCACTTGAGAGGAAAATGAAGACGGTCACTACAATTTGAACTATGAATTCTTGTATTTAACAGGAAAAGGTGCACTGAAACTTCTGATTGGGAGATTCTGAGAAATTGTGAAGAAAAATGCATCTAAAATTCAGTCGCTAACCAATTGAAATCACAATGTGATTTGTGCTGTTAAGCAGATACAAATTTAACAGACGGCTACATTTATGCAAAGAATTTTGTTGTCTTCCATGCTTATTTGTTTTGAATAATGTTACGTGCTAGCCACATGCTTCAATGTTGTCATGAATCCATTTAAGCTGAACTGAGATAAATGAACTCTGACTTCAGAGTGCCTTCCAGAGATTGTATGAAATGGTTGGGGCCATTTCAGATGCCTTCCCTTTTTTCTCACCATTATGGTCACCTTGGGAACCTTGTGAAAAGATGTTTATTATTCATACTGTACCGAGATAGAGTGAAAAGCTTCTTTTGCATACTGCTTATACAGGTCAAATCATTACACAGTGGTAGAACAAAGTAAAACAACAGAATGCAGAATGAAGTCTAACAGCTACAGAGAAGGTGCAGTGCAGAGAGACTATAATGAGGCCAAGGGTCCATCCTATCATACTAGAGAACATTTAATAGTTTTACAATAGCGGGATAGAACCTGTCCTTGAACCTGGTGGTGAGTGCTTTCTGGTGTTTGTATCTCCTGGAGAGGGGAGAAGAGAGAATGTCTGGGTGGGTAGGGTCTTTGATCATGCTGGCTGCTTTACTGCCGCAATGAAGTATAAACAGAGCTCATGGAGTGGAGGCTGGTTTCTGTGACGTTGAGCTGTTTCATGCAGTGATACGCAGACCAGGTGCCACACCAAGCTGTAATGTATCCAGATGGATGCTTTCTAAGACGATGTAACCAGGAATCTGGTTTTCCATCAAATGGCATATATTGTGGAGAAAATATACATGACATTATTATCTTTTCTCAGATGAGACGACTTCTTCACCTACAAGTTCAGGAATGTGGTAGATAGTCAGCATCTGACATCATTGCTTAGCGGGTTCAGGAAATTGATGTAGTCACAAGTTAATATGCTGGATTCTTGGGTGCAGTTTGTAACTTGACAATACCAATGGGTTGTAAAGATACCAATCCATCACACAGAGATGGGTGAGGTTTGGAATTCACTAAATTGGGAATTTGTTTGTTGCTGTATTCAAAGATAGCAGTGAGATGAACTCTGGCTGCTGTAATGGCAGCATTGTGAATGAAGAAGCTGATCACTGTCAACGGATTGGGCCGAAACCCTTCGGCAGGACTGGAGAAAAAAAGCTGAGGAGTAGATTTGAAAGGTGGGTGGGAAGGGAGAGAGAAGCGCCAGGCGACAAGTGAAACTTGGAGGGGGATGGATGAAGAAAAGAGCTAGGAAGTTGATTGAGAAAGAGCTAGCAGGCCATGGAAGAAAAAGGTGGGGGGAAGAGAGAGAGAGGAGCACTAGAGGGAGGCAATGGGCAGGCAAGGAGATGACATGAGAGAGGGACAAGGGGATGGGAAATAGTGAAGGGGTTGAGGCATTACCGGAAGTTTGAGAAATTGATGTTCATGTCATCAGGTTGGGTGATACCCAAACGGAATACAAGGTCTTGTTCCAGTTTGGCCTTATCCCGACAGTGGAGTAGGCCATGGATGGACATATCGGAATGGGAAGTGGAATTAACACAGGTGGCCACTGGGAGATCCTGCTTGTTCGGGCAGATGGAGCATAGATGCTCAGCGAAGCGGTCTCCCGATCTACGTCGGGTCTCACCGATATACAAGAGGTCACACCGGGAGCACTGAACCCAGTATATGATCCCAACAGACCCACAGGTGAAGTGTCGCCTCACCTGGAAGGACTGTTTAGGGCCCTGAATGGTAGCGAGGGAGGTGGTGTAGGGGCAGGTGTAGCACTTGTTCTGCTCGCAAGGATAAGTACCAGAAGGGAGATCAGTGGGGAGGGAGGAATGGACAAGGGAGTCTGGGTAGCCTCCAACCTGATGGCATGAACATTGATTTCTCAACTTCCAGTAATGCCTCCCTACCCCCCTTCACCATTTCCCATCCCCTTGTCCCTCTCTTTTGTTATCTCCTTGCCCACCCATCACCTCCCTCTCGTGCTCCCCCCCACTTTTTTCTTTTTTCCATGGCCTTCTGTCTCTTTTACCAATCAACTTTCTAGCTCTTTGCTTCATCCCTCCCCCTCCAAGTTTCACCTATCGCCTGGCGTTTCTCTCTCCCCTCCCCTCATCTTTCAAATCTACTCATCAGCCTTTTTTCTCCAGTCCTGCAGAAGGGTTTCGGCCCGAAACGTTGATTGTACTTTTTTCCATCGATGCTGCCTGGCCTGCTGAGTTCCTCCAGCATTTTGTGTGTGTTACTTGGATTTCCAGCATCTGCAAGTTTTCTCTTGTTTGATAAAAGGTACATCTTTTGCTGCTGACAAATCATATTTACAAAGGACTGCCTCATATCTTGTATACCATTTCCTTTCTACCTTGTATGCATTTCCTGTGTGGTACAATGTCGTCACTCTCCTCCTGTATTAACTTCTCATTATTATGTAGAAAAAATACAAATTAAGGGGCTGCTTGCTGAATGTCTCTGTTCTGTCTACATACATGATTCTCTACATAACTCCCACCTACGTTCTCTTGGGTACATCACAGCACCTCTAAATATTGACCTACTGAGTGCCAATAGCTAAAGAAACATTGGTACTGAGCTCTATCCACAATTCACTTGCAGAAAGGGTGTTGCTGTGAATCCACAGTAAAACGGTTTCTCCATTAATAATGATGATGTTTGTGCTTGGGGCTTTGGGTTAATGATCGAGACTGTTGGTGCCTGAGGATAGATTTTCTCTTTCTTTAGTGTTGATGAAGATGTTTGCAGTGAAATGATATCTCATTTGTTCCCATCCGTTCTCTTCCAGGCAGGCTGATACACTGCATGTCAATAACCATACCAAACGCCACAGAGTTCTAAAACAAAAATCTTGAGACTTTCTGCAAGTTTTTCTGTCAATAGATATTGACAAGGATCGATTTTATTCATGTATATTTCAGCTTTATTTATGACAACTTTATACAACTTTACTTACGTGTATTAGGAAATTGCTGTGGTGTGTTGGTGCTACATGCAACAAAAACACAATGCTCAATAGTTATATAGAATGAAGAAATATAAACAAAGTTAGAAGTACAGATCTGGAATAAAATGTTGATAAATACCAGCATGTGTTAACAATGTAAATTAATCCATAGAGGAATGGATTCATGTATTGCTGGCACAGTGGTACTGAGAGGTTTGTTGACAGATCTTAGTTAAGACAGTGTTTGTTCAGCAAGAGGCATTACCAGGCAGTGCTGGGTATCTGGGAATTTCAATGGAAAGTATAATCAATCCGTGGCTTGGTGTCATCAAGGTTAATTTCTTTAAAGCACCAGTATGTGCACAAGTTGAAGTGTAGAATTTATCTTTATGTGGAAAGCATTAAGCTGATCAGCTCTCTAAAGCAGGAGCATAAGGTAGCAGTAGACCTCAGTCAAGCCGTTTTGAGATGTTGTATAGATTCAACCTGAATATAGTAGGATATACTTGCATCAGAGAAGAGCTTGTCATCTTAAAATAACTTCCTTTCAAGAAAAGGAAATGACAAAACTGTTAATTAGTGCTGAGCAGGGTGATAAATGTAGTGTGAGGCATTCTTACTGTATGTTGTCGAATGTGACTAAAGATTCTTATTAGTTTTGAGCTAAGATCTTAGTGTTTCATTGTTGATGTATTAGGATTTTTGAAAGACATGTTGGATCAAAGGTCCAGTCACATTAATATTTAGCTCAGTCTTACTCCCTGCAAAACTGCACCTTGCTTCCAGCTAGAGTGGAGTTAATTTACAGGGCAAGTGAAAAGCTGCTCAATCTATCTTCATCCTAGAAAGAAGGTCATTTCAAACTCCATTGTTTAGCTGTGTAAACAGGTGGTGCTTGAGCATGTGACTGTATGGAGTCACTTTATTGAGTCCTTCACTAAAATGGGTCAATTCATAAAACATCCACAAATTGTTCATCCTCTACCACTGTAGTCCTGCTGTGTAAAACCGTCTCTGGATGATGTAGCTCCATGAGCAGATTCCAGAATATATGGGCTGTTCTCCATAACTCAACAGTCATCTTCAGTAAAGACAGACGTTAATGATGAGCCTTGACTTCAGTGTACCAGTGCATCCTTTTGGACAACTGAAAAATGCGGTTGAAGATCAAAACCTCAAACCTAGCACAAGGCTCTGGTCTATAGGCCACAGTCATCCCTGACCTCCAGTATACTTCCGAGATGTAGCCTTTTTAAGCAGAGCCTTGAGACTGACCGTTCCACTGTGGTTGTGTGCATTCTGCAGTGACTAATGTGGAAACCAATGATTTCACACACCCCTCCCCCCCCCCCACACAGATGGGGCAGTTGATGCAGACGAGGTACATAGACATTTTGAGAGGTGGTTCCTTATTGGTTACACAGAACCTCTTGTGTGCTCCCAGGGCATGTCCTTAGTTCTGAAGGCTATCCTGGAGGCAGTTCTTTAAAGTAGTTGTGGGCTAGAGATTCCATGTTGCATTTCTTTAGGAAGGCTTTGTGCACATTCTTGAATCTTATCCTGTCTCTCTGTAACCTCTTCCCATGACAAATGTAGCTTCACTACCCACAACAAACATAGGAGAGATACCACCAAAGCTGTTACTGCAAAATCTTGCAAATCACAGGTAGGATAAGCAAACCATTAGCTGTGTCAAGCCAACACTAATGTCGCCAGCATCATGGGTCTGAATACATTTAACCAGTTGATGGGGGCAGGCCACACAATTTGCAGGCCTGACACAAACTCCCTAAAACAAGCACTCTGAGCTCAGAAGGAAATGACTTTGATGCTCTCAAAGCCTCCATGGGACAATTGTTACTTCTCCATTTTAAATTGTCATGGGCCAGGAATTTCTGAGGTAGTGGTGAGTGTAACAGTACATGACCACTTAACAAGGAGCAGCATTAGGAATGTCAATGAGAAGCAGCAGCAACCCATCAATTCCCATCTCTCTGCTCACCAGCTCCATCTGCACAGAGTCCCATATTAGCCTCATTAGCCACTCCAGAACCACAGAACCAGAGAGAAGCAAATGATCCTTGTTGGGAGAGGCTATCTAGAAACACTAATTCTACCAAAATTAGCTGTGCATTTTGACAGTTCAAACACTGGAATTGACCTTTGTTATTTTCTATGCAGGCGTATTAGCAATAAATGATAGCAAAGTACAAGTTTCCGGTGGATTTGTGTAGCTGAAATAACAGCAGGAGATAACACACTTCCATGAGCTTAGGTACCAGGTCAGGGGCTGGCGAAAGGAACTATCTGGTGGATGCTTCGCGCAGTTACCATCAGAAGATTCCAAAGTGTTCCTCGGCCCTAGGATTGGCCCCAATATCTTGAAAGCAGTGATGTCTACAAAGTCAAATTTCATCCTGACACAGTATGTTCATCTCCATCCTCGTGGCGAGGTCATGATCTTGGAAGATCCACTGATTTTGGAAGCCCCGTGGTCTTGAGAATTAGTGCCTGAAGCAATTACTTGGTTCCCATTTTCTGAAGTTAAGTAAAAGCTAATCAAAAGTGCATCCTTATCTTCAAAACCCAGGTTCCAAAAACAGATTTTTAAAAAAAATTATCTCATGTAGAAAGGTTGGTGGTTGTTGAGGAAGAATTTGGCTATGCTCATCACTGCCTGAAAAGTTTTCTGATTGGACGTTCATGTAATGTGTGGCCCTGTTGTTGGAGACCTTGGTAGTTAGTTTTCTATCATGAGCACCACAGATGTAATAGTGTCACAATGACTGTTTTCAGAACAATACATTTAATAAGGTACTATTTAAGGACATGGGTTTGAGAGATTATGATTTTGGATAGTTGATAAGGAACTTTCCTCCAGGAGAGTGGGAGTGGAGTTGGGTCGGTATAGAAAAGAGAAGGAGTGTAAAGATGTGTGAGAGTGGTAGAAGAATGGTGGGAGATTGGTGGGATGCATTGAGAGAGAGTATAGGCAAATGTGTGTGTCCAAGGAATTAGAATGCTGCTTTGTGCAGCTAGGATGTGAGTGAGTAAGTATACTGGTATCCACATGAATGTTTGGTTTGCCTTGTTCTCCAATTGCTTGGTATGTCCTTGCTATATAGCTCCAAGATTTCCTTATGTCAATATTGTGGCAGCCAGTGTGTAATAGCCACTCCACGTTAATGAAAATCACACATAGACAAATTCCACTCCACAAAACATAGTTGGAGGATTTGAAATGTCAAGATGCGCATACCAAACCCAGAAGAAACAGACTGTGTCGCTCTCAAATATAGCTTGGAAATTTTGCACATCGATACTATCATCCCAAGTAAGATCAAACAGCAGGAGATAAATCAGATTAAAAAAACAAGATGACATCCACACCTGGAAGGGAAAAGCAGAGAATGCCTCCTACGTGAAACTTTTATCCTTGAGTGATATTTCCTGTGGAATGAACCAAATGTTATCATGTCCTTTCAGCTCACTATATCATAAAGTCAGCATGCTCCTCTCATTAGCTAGTGACCCCTGACCTTAGAAGCAATGGATGAGGAATTCTAATGCAGCTTTGAGAAAACATACTGTAAGGCTAACAAAAAATCATAACCTAAATTACAGATGTTTGATGGAAAGAACTTACTCGCAGTCGTGATGGCACTGTGGCCCAAATGTAAAGCCAAGGATTTACCCAGTTTTTTTTAAACAAAGTGGTATATGGTATATGTTAGGAGAGGTGCTAGAAGTCAATTTACTGTGAGCAGTTGTGAGAAAGCTCTCTGGACTAAAACCTAGCATTGGCAAGTTGGGTTATGAAGAAAGGATAGGCTAGGTCCGTTTCTGCTAGAATTTCAAAAAGTGGGAGGCAACTTGGTGGGAAGATATGAAGCGAATGCTTTCTTTTGCAGGACAAGCTATATCCAGGGATCACTGTTTAAAAATAAGGGGTTGTCTATTTAAGACTGAAGGTAAGACGTAGAACAGTACTGTACAGGAACAGTCTCTTCTGTCCACTGACTGTGTCAACTACAATGCCAACCTAACTAATTCAATCTGCCTGCACATCATCTGCGTCCCACTATTCACTGCACTGTCTGTTGGTGTGTCTGTCTAAATGCTTCTGAAACGTTGCTATTATATCTGCTTCTAGCACCTCTCCTAACATATACCACATACCACTTTGTTTAAAAAAAACTGGGTAAACAACTTAGATATTTCTACCAGGTTGCCACTCAGTCTCTGACACTCTGTAGAAAACACTTCAGTTTGTCAGCCTCATGGCTAATGTTCTCCAATCCAGGCAACATCCCAGTGATCCTCTTTTTGCACTGTCTCCAAAGCTTCCACATCCCCCTCCTTAAGGTTGATTTATACTTCTGCGTCAAATCGACGCCGTAGGTACGGCGTTGCTGCGAATCCTACGCAGAGCCTATGCGGATCCCTACGCCATAGACTGACACGCATCTCTCCCAAAATGTAACTACGCGTCGTGGCAATGCAGACCACAGCAACTGTGATTGGTCCACTTGGTAGCATCGCATTTCCTCCTACGCTGCAATAGCTTCCCATTGGGTGACTTAAGGGCAGGGAGGGAACTCTGACTGCAATGCTTTCCATAAAGCTTTACAGACCTCCGAAATTATGGAGGACACATTTCGCTTTTACGAAAAAAGACGCTCGCTTTAGACTTGTTAACCCCGAGAAAGACGACCATGACCATGAAGCCTTGCACAGGCAGGTGTGCGCGCATGTGTGACATGCCCAAATTGTCAGACACACCAACGCACAAGTATAAATGCTCACAACGTGCGTAGGTTACGGCGTCGAGTTGACGCAGAAGTATAAATCAGCTTTAAAGCAGCAACCAGAGCTCTGAAAGTGGCCTAACCAAAGTTTTAGATGGTTACAATGTGACTTCCCAACTTTTACACTCTACATCGCAACCTATGGAAGAAAGCATGCTGTACACTTTCTTTACTACCCTCTCAATTTGGGTTGCCACTTTCTGAGACATACTGATTTGTACCCCAAGATCCCTTTGTACTGGCATTCATTGTTCTCTCAAAATGTACCGTCTCACATGTGTTGGGATTAAATTCCATTTGCTTTTTCTCCACCCAAATTTCCAACTGAACTAAATCCTGCTGTTACCTTTGGTAAATCCTTCCTCAAAATATACACAATGCCACCATTTTTAAAATTGCAAACTTGCTAATCATTTTCACTTGCTACGTTTTCATCAAAATAATTTTATTAAATGACACAGGAGCTCAGTACAGATTCCCATGGAATACCACTGTCAAAAGACCTTCAGTCAGAAAAACAGTCTTCTACCCTACTCTGTATTCTCTGAAAAGGCCAATTTTGTATTCAACTTCTGAATTCATGGTGGATCTTTGTCAAATGCTTTACTAAAGTCTGTCAACTGCATCTAATACACTATCCTCATCAATTATCTCCATTACACAACAAGTGTGCGAGACAGAACCTCCCCCACACAAAACCATGGTCAGTAATAAGCACATGCTTTTCCTTGTGTGTCCAGGTATCTTCCCCAATAATCTCCTTAACACTGATGTAAAGTTCACTGGCCTATAAATTGCTTGATTATCCTTATTGCCCTTAAACAAAAGAAGAAAATTGGCTATTCTCTAATCTCCTGACACATCATGTGTAAAGATACAAGTATTTCTGTCAGGCCCTCAGCAATGTCCTTCTCATACTATGCTGGGATAGATTTCATCAGGCCTTGGGGACTCGTATATCTTCATGTTTACATGATACCCAACACCACCTCCTCAATACCATCAACAAATTTCACAACATACAGTTTGCAAGTGATAATGATTCTGATTCTAACATAGAATTTAAATATGTCCCTCTTTGATCTCTATATTCTCCATACCCTTCTGTTTGATGAATACCAATACTCATTTAGAGCTTCACCCACTTCCTCTGGCTTCAAGCATAAATTCTGTCCTGAATTTTAAGTGAATCTACCCTTTCATTTGCTACCCTCTTGCTACTGGTATATGTATAAAGTTCCTTTGGATTCTTAATCCTACTTGCTAAGCATATTTCATAGTCCCTTTCAGCCCTAACTCTGTAAGTTCTTGCCTGTTTCCTTTATATTCATCAGGCTTTGTCAGATTTCAGCTTCCTAAACCTGCTTTCTTTTTCTCTGACTGAACTTACAATATTCCTTGAGATCCAAGGTTCCCCAGACCTTGCATCCTCATAGGAACTGAACTCTTAACCATTTGGCCTTTAAAAGATTCCATATGTTGGATGTTGATTTATCTTTGTGCTCCTGATCAACCCTTCCTAGTTCCTGCCTAATACTGTTACGATTAGCCTTTCCCAGACATCCCACCTCTCCCGGAAGTTCCGGGAGTCTCCCACATATTAATAGTGGCTCCCTGATGCCTGCAAATTATATACAATATCACGGAAATCAATTTTTTTGAGAGCGAGCGAGAGAGAGCGCGAGAGCGAACATGAGAGAGAGATTGCGCGTGAGAGAGAGCGAGAGCAAGCAAGCCAGAGCGAGAGAGTGAGAGCGCGCCATGACAGAGTGTTCCAAAAAAAATATAAAACGTGCGTCACCCCAGACTACACCAAAGTGTACCCCTGCCTAATAGGGGTCAAAATAATGACAGTGTTGCTCGCTGCACTGTTTACAACAGTGACTTTTCCATTGCCCATGGTGGGTTAAGACTGTAAAAGACATGTTGAGGTGAGTTTAACAGGTGTCATTCATTCATTAGCATAGCTAATGTTATTTAAACTAGCTGGCTGGCTGCTAAGGAGCTACTCTATTGCAGACATCCCATCTCTCCCGGAAGTTCCGGGAGTCTCCCGCAAATTGATGGTGCTACCTCCCTGAAATGAGTTTTTGCAGGGTCGGATGTCTGCTTTCCCTTGAGAATAAAAGTTATCCTTATCTGTAACTGTCTTCAAACTGAGATGCAATTTTTTGAGCAGTATGAATCTTTTAATACTCTGCTTCAGAGATTGCTGGAAACAGTCTTTGAATAATGTGAAATCAGTGGAGATGCACTGATAAAGAAGGGAGTGAAAGATTACAGTGGGCAGAGTAATAATCTGTGTTGCTGTATTGTTCAAAGTACATTTATTATCAAAGTATGTATAAATTATACAACCTTAAGATTCGTCTGCTACAGGCAGCCACAAAACAAGAAACTTGAAAGAACCCAGTTTAAAAAAAAGACCAATGCGCAGAGAGAGGAAACAAAGTTCAAATCATGCAAACAATAAAAGCAAGCAACAGCATTCAGAAGTGGGCCCATAGCCTCAGCTTCAGTTGTCACACGGCAGGGTAAATCGTAACAAAGCTCACAGACACAAAACCCAGAGCAGGAGACAGCATCAGCCTCAGCACCACGGAAAGTGGAGTAAATGTCACGAAGCAGTGAGCAGAACCAGCCCGACCCTCACCTGTGGTCCTGAGACCCTCCCTTTTCAGTCCACCTGGCCTGGTGTTTAAATTGTCCAAACACCAGGTCACACCCCACACTAGGACCCAGGCCCTACCGCATCGATATGCTCTGGGCATGGACCCCACTACCACATTCCAGCCCATACCCAACCTTTCCAAATCGATCCAGTGCTTAGATCAATCAAACCTCACTCTTGGTTTCGGTGGACAAGCTCCGAAACTCCTCTGCCCCATTTGCTCTAACTTTGCCCCCTACTGTGATTCTGTCTCGAACATGCCTCGGCCTCGCTTCAACTTTGCACTGCACCTGCACACCTCGACCCTCAAATCAGCCTTGCCTTCACTTGCCTCTTCATTGTTTGTGGTGATCATTAACCACAATTTCCACAGAAAAGGTGTTATTAATAAAGTATTTAGTTGTATTTATTGCTTCATGAACTACTAGTAAGCTGTTGCCCGTCTTTGGTAGTGCCATCTTAAATCGGAATGGTAGAGCAGTTGACAAAGTTAGCCAGGCCACTCCAAATTCTTTTGTTTGTACACTATGTATGGTTTTGGTTGCGTTCAAACTATATTTATTATCAAATTACATATGTCACCATATACTACCCTGAGATTCATTTTCTTGTTGGAAATCACAGTAAATTCCATCCACTGTCTGTAAGGGGTTTGTACGTTCTCCCCTTGACCTTATGAGTTTCCTCACATAGTCCAAAGATGTACTAGTGGTAGGTTCAAAGTAAAAATTATTATCAGAGTACATGCATGTTACCACATAAAACCCTGAGATTCTGTTTCCTGTGGGCATACTCAGCAAATTATAGAACATTAGCTGTAAGCAGCATCAGTGAGTAACAAACTGTGCAAATGCAAATATAAATAAATAGCAATAAACAACGAGAACATGAAATAACAAAGTAGAGTCCTTAAAGTGAGTCCATCAGTTATGGGAACAGTTCATTGTTGGGGTGAGGGAAGTTATCCCTCTGGTTCAAGAGCTGATGATTGAGAAGTAATAACCATTCCTGACCTTGGTGGTATGGGTCCTGAAGCTGGGAGCAATCAGACCTTTAAACTCAAAGGAAATAGAGGGATATGGAAAAGTGAGGGTAGGATATTAGACATATTATTCAAGGTACTCTTTGAGCCACTACCACTCTCTGGTTTTACAGACAACATGGAGTCTGTTTTAGATGATTATCTGGCTGTAGCTTTATTTTGTTTTGTATCTCATTACCTTTCTGGTAAGGCACAGACTCCAACCTTTAGGGTTCCTTGACTGAAGGATGTGGTACAGATTTTTGAGTAAGCAATCTGAAAAAGTAAAACTACCACTTGGTGATACAGTAAGCATGAATGTATAACTATTGAGGGACAGGTGTGAGCAGACTTGATTGTCCAGGTTACATTCCAATTTTTGACCCAGTGGGTTTTTACATAAGAAAAGACTTATTGTCATATTTGCCTGCCCCAGGACTTCTACACTGTTAAACGTCAGCCATCTCTTGTTGGATAGATGGAAGGAAAAATCTTGTGGCATTATTTCAAAAGAAGAGTGCATTTAGCTAGCTATTGCCGAGTTAATTTTTATACCTCAGTCAATGCCCCTAAAAATGCACTAACTGTTGCTGATTTTGTTGTGACCTTGCTGTGCACAAGTTGGCTGCCATGTTTCCTTTGCTAAAGCAAAGCTACAATTTCAAAGTACTTTTTGTCTGCAAAGTACTGTAGAGTGTCCCAGTATTGTATAAAGTTCTAAATAAATGCAAGCCTTTTAATTTTATTTACTCGTACATTCATGCTTATTAATGATAGTTGTCTTCAATAGAAATATAAACAAACCATCTAATTTGTTGACAAAACTATATACAATTGACCACAATGTTTCTAGATCAATTTTCATATTTAGAATCAGAAATAAGTTCAATATCATTGGCTTACGCGTTGACATTTGTTGTTTTGCGGCAGCAGTACATTGGCCCTTCGGAGCTGCACACAGTCACCACTTAATGGTGCCAGCTTACACTGTAGAAGCCTTTCTTGCAGATAGATTGGATGTATTTTGTATGAGTAAGTGATGGATTCTTTCCAAGCTGTTGTATAATGTACCAGCAATCTTCCGGTGACAGTTGTACTACCGTTGTTTCATTGAAATAAGCAGCGAATAATGTAATGATTTTGGTGCAACTGATGATATCAGTGGACATGTAAAGTCTTGCATAGGGAATTCCACAGGGCAAAGTGGTGTTTTTTCAATTTATTTATTTTTGGAAATCTGAGTGTGGACAGAACCAGTAATAATTGTCCTTGAGAAAGTGGTAGTGAATTTCCCCAAACCTATTCTCTGTTTGTTAACAATACTCCTACAATGCTGATGGGTAGGGAGTTCTGGAGTTTAGAACCAGCAAGAAAGCAGAGGTATTTCCAGACCAGCAATGTATATAACTTAACACGTGGAATTCTGCAGATGCTGGAAATTCAAGCAACACACATCAAAGTTGCTGGTGAACGCAGCAGGCCAGGCAGCATCTCTAGGAAGAGGTACAGTCAACGTTTCAGGCCGAGATCCTTCGTCAGGACTAACTGAAGAAAGAGCTAGAAAGAGATTTAAGAGGGGGAGGGGGAGATCCAATATGATAGGAGAAGACAGGAGGGGGAGGGATGGAGCCAAGAGCTGGACAGGTGATTGGCAAAGGGGATATGAGAGGATCATGGGACAGGAGGCCTAGGGAGAAAGAAAAGGGGGAGGGGGGGAAGCCCAGAAGATGGGACAGAGGGAGAAAGGGGAGAGTGAGAGAAAGAATGTGTGTATAAAAATAAATAACGGATGTGATACGAGGGGGAGGTGGGGCATTAGCGGAAGTTAGAGAAGTCGATGTTCATGCCATCAGGCTGGAGGCTACCCAGACGGAATATAAGGTGTTGTTCCTCCAACCTGAGTGTGGCTTCATCTTTACAGAAGAGGAGGCCGTGGATAGACATATCAGAATGGGAATGGGATGTGAAATTAAAATCTCCCAGTGGCCACACCTTCTAATTCCACATCCCATTCCCATTCTGATATGTCTACACAGGGTCTCCTCTACTGTAAAGATGAAGCCACACTCAGGTTGGAGGAACAACACTTTATATTCCGTCCGAGTAGCCTCCAACCTGATTACAGGAACATTGACTTCTCTAACTTCCGCTAATGCCCTACCTCCCCCTCGTACCCCATCCGTTATTTATATACACACATTCTTTCTCTCACTCTCCTTTTTCTCCCTCTGTCCCTCTGACTATACCCCTTGCCTTTCCTCTGGGCTTTTTCCCCCCTCCCCCTTTTCTTTCTCCCTAGGCCTCCTGTCCCATGATCCTCTCATACCCCTTTTGCCAATCACCTGTCCAGCTCTTGGCTCTATCCCTCCCCCTCCTGTCTTCTCCTATTGGATCTCCGCCTCCCCCTCCCACTTTTAAATCTCTTTCTAGCTCTTTCTTCAGTTAATCCTGACAAAGGGTCTCAGCCTGAAACGTCTACTATACCTCTTCCTAGAGGTGCTGCTGGCCTGCTGCGTTCACCAGCAACTTTGATGTGTGTTGCATGTATATAACTTAAATGGGTTCTCATACAGCTGGTTCAATCGTCCTTTCAGATAGTGGAGTCATGAGCTGGAAGGTACAGTCCAAGAGCTTTGACTTTTTTTGCAGCGTACAGGGCCAGTGTTTAATGCCTTTTGCAATTACTGGTCTATTACAACGTTCAAGTTCCAAGTAACCTTAGTACTACTGTTGGCTAGTTGCAAACTGTACTTGGTAAAGCTGAAGCCTGTGGATGCTCTTTAAACTTAATCCTTTCACTGATTAGATTCATGAGTGGATGTGATAGGGCAGCAGAATTTGGATCAGAGGTTGGGGGCGGGTGTAGTTGCTTATCCGTGTCTACAGCATGCTCATTGCACTGTTTGCCCTGCATATAGTTCTGTGTGTCTTGCCAGGCTGGTATATCATTTCTTTTAATACGCCTGGGTCTGTTTAAGATTTTGCTGATTACAAGTCATCTTGTATTGTCACTAGTTGAAAAGCACCCTGTGCTCATCTCTAACTGTGTGTGTGGCTTTCGATTCATTTGGCAGTGTGAAATAAATGATCACAGCAGTCAATCTAACAATAGTTCAAAACACTCAATCAATGGGGCAGAGATTGGCCTAAATTCACTACATGTGCCAGTGGCAAAAGTTTTAAGCATTTTTTCAATACTTGCTGTTCTCCTATTGAAACCCAATCTTACCATTTACTTTAGTGACTGGATGTAAGTAGTAAACCAAAGAACATGATATGTTCTTGTATTATTAGTTTTGTTGTCATCATAGGCAGTTTCTCAAAGTCATGGGTGAGGAATGGGAATTATTGTCTGTGCATGAGTTGTAATGTGGGGTGACTCTTGCATTTGTTGCATTTATTTCCTGCGGAGCATGAAGAAAGCTCACCTCTGTCTCAGGATACTGACGGACTTTTACCGCTGTACCATTGAAAGCATACTCACCAACTGCATCTCAGTGTGGTGTGGCAATTGTCCCGTATCAGACCACAAAGTACTCCAGCATGTGGTGAAAACTGCCCAGTGGATTATCGGCACCCAGTTGCCCACCATTGAGAACATCTACCTTAAACGCTGCCTGGGCAGGGTGAAAAGCATTATCAGGGATGCATCTCACCCTAACCATGGACTTTTTACTCTCCTCCCATCCGGTAGGCGCTGCAGGAGCCTCCGCTCCTGCACCAGCAGGCACAGGAAGAGCTTCTTCCCTGAGGCTGTGACCCTGCTGAACCTCTCATCACAGCGCTAAGCAGTATTGCATCTGTATTGTGCTGTCTCAGTAATTTTATATTTGTGTGCTGTAGCACTTTTTTATTCGCAGTATTTTGTAAATAACACTATTCTTTGCATTTCTGGTTAGATACTAATTGCATTTCATTGGCTTTGTATCTGTACTCGGCACAATGACAATAAAGTTGAATTGAATCGAATCGAATTTGTGCTATCAATAGTGCAGACGCAATGGACAGACTATGGTTGGAGACCATGTTGCACTGTGCAGACTTAGGATATACTCTGAAACAGACCACCTGCTGTCCATGTAGGTACATACCCATGCTCATATAATTGATTTGTATATATTTATTCATACACAGTACATCCACTACATATTGACAGCATGTGCTTTCACCCACAGCCTGTCAGTTCTATCTTCAGCTGCTTACTTAACTCCTCCATGACTTGACTTCTTTCCGCTTCAGACCCATCCCAGTCCCAATCTTGAGCCTTCTGTTCCCCCCCCCTTTCTGTTCTTCTTTATATCTCAGAACAAAGTCTGAATGCATCTTTGATACCTTGGCAACTGGGACGTGTCCCCATCCTGACTGCCCAGAGTTAGTGCAGCCTGAAAATAATTGATTGTGCAGAGCCTGTAAAATCACCTGTCTTTCTCTTTTTTACAAAACCTCTTTCATATAGCTCCAGTTCAGCTGTCCGACTGTCTCCCCTAATGTGCTTTTTAATGTAAATACGAGGGGTGATTGATAAGTTCGTGGCCTAAAGTAGGAGTCAATTTTAGAAAACCTAGCACATTTATTTTTCAACATAGTCCCCTCCTACATTTACACACTTAGTCCAGCGGTCGTGGAGCATACGGATCCCTTCTTTGTAGAAGTCGGTGTCTTGGACCTCCAGAAAGTGGTCCACAGCAGAGGTGATTGATAAGTTCGTGCATGTAATGAGAGTTGTATAACTCATCTCCTTCTAGCTTAGGCCACAAACTTATCAATCACCCCTGCTGTGGACCACTTTCTGGAGGTCCAAGATGCTGACTTCTACAAAGAAGGGATCCGTATGCTCCACGACCACTGGACTAAGTGAGTAAACGCAGGAGGGGACTATGTTGAAAAATAAATGTGCTAGGTTTCTAAAATTGACTCCTACCTTAGGCCATGAACTTACCAATCACACCTGGTATGTTGCATTTTAGCCCCTTGCAGTTGTCTTTCAGAAACCCAACAAATAATGTAATTTGGTCCTGCCAGTATATTTATCTATGTTTTTCAGCACAGCAAGTTACATTGGAGGTTAGTAGTTCAGAGAGGTTTTGGTGTGATTTTTGACCTTCCTCTTAATGATACTCTATCAGCAGGTCTATTTGGCTAATGTTGCGGGGCATCTTTTTTTTAAATTGAGAGCTGAGGCAGATGCCATTGTATTTGATGGACTGATGCACTGTGGTGTGCTAGTGCATTGGGTGTGATTACAGCATAGCCATTGGAAACTGAGATCCACGGATCAATCATGACGCTCCAAGAGCTGTTGTCTGTTCTTTAAGGCAATTGCTTTGCCAATGTATGAAATTTGTTCTTTATGTGGGACTTATCGATGTTTTGATCATATTTTGTTTTTCTCTTTGTGCGATAACATCTGATATTCTGCAGAGTGTGCTGTCTGACCTCTTGCATCTACTCTGCCATTTAGTAAGATCTTAGCTTTTTAAAGTTCAGCATCACTTTTGTAGAGTCATAGAGGGACCGCATGAGAACAGATCCTCTGGCCTACTGTCAGCACTGACCATCAGCCACCCATTTACATTGATTCTGCATGTATTTCCCCGCCTCCCCCCCCCCATTCTTACTAACTCACCTCAAATTCTATCACTCACCTACATTTGGGGCAATTTGCAGTAACTTTGTATCCTTTGGTTTTCCAAACAGAAAAATTTATCAAATCTGTGTGACTAAGACTGCTTGGGTTGAGAATTCTAAATTCTCAGTACTTCTCAACCCTGAATGAAGAAATTTCTTTTAGCTTTAGCCACCTTGCTGACAATCAACACAGGCACACCACAGGGATGTGTGTGTGGCTAGGTGTAGTTCAAATGTCATCTATAAATTTGCTGATGATACAACCATTGCTGGCAGAATCTCAGATGGTGGTGAAAGGCGTGCAGGAGTGAGATATACCAGATAGTGGAGTGGTGTCGCAGCACCAACCTTGCACTCAGTGTCAGCAAGACCAAAGAGCTGATTCTGGCCTTCGGGAAGGGTAAGATGAGGGAACACAAGTCTATCCTCAGAGCAATCAGAAGTGGAGAGAGAGAGTAATTTCACTTTTATGGGTGTCAATATCTACGAGGTCCTAACCTGGATGCAACGTATTGATGCAGCTATAAAGAAGGCAAGACGGTGGCTATATTTCATTAGGAGTTTTAGGAGATTTCGTTTGTCAATGAAAACACTCAAACTTCTACAGATGTATTGTGGAGAGCATTCTGAGTGGCTGCTTCACTGTCTGGAATGGGGTGGGGGGGGGGAGCTGCTGCACAAGATCGAAGTAAGTTGCAGAAAATTGTAAAATTAGTCAGCTCCGTCATGGGTACCAGCCTCCATAGTATCCAAAACATCTTTAAGGAGCAGTGCCTTAGGAAGGTGGCGGCCATCGTTAAGAATCCCCACCACCCAGGGCATGCCCTTTTCTCACTGTTACCATCAGGAAGAAAGTACAGAAGCCTGAAGGCACACACTCAGTGATTCAGAAACAGCTTCTTCCTCTCTGCCATCCGATTTCTAAATGGCCATTGAACCCATGAACACTACCTCACTACTTTCCTTGTTTCTGTTTTCTTTGCACTACTTATATTAACATAACTATTTCATACACACATATATACTTAATATAATTGTTTTATCTCTGTTTATTTATCATGTATTTCATTGTACTGCTGCCATGAAGGTAACACATTTCACAACATATGCCGGTGATATTAAACCTGATTCTGATTCTGAATGTGCAGTCCCTTGTTTTGAGGTGCTGTGCTTTGGTTATGTAAACTCCAGCCAAAGGAAATATTAATCCCATGTCTATCTTATCAAATACTTGCAAAACACTGTACATTTTGATTAATTTACCTGTTGCTGTTCTAAACTTGAGCATCGATTAGAGTTACAGGGAAGTAGTCACCCCTAAATTGCAGCCTTTCAGCTGGGTGACTGCCAAGAGAAATGGAACTGTGAATAGGCAGTTAGTGCAGGGCACCCCTGTGCCCATTCCTCTCAGTAATTACTATACCACTTTGGATACTGTTGTGGGGGGTGACCTGCCAGAGGAATGCCACAGAGACTGGGTTACTGGCACTGAGTATAATTCCGTGGTGCAGAAGGGAAAGAGGGAGAAGAGGGGAGTGGTAGTGATAGGGGAACAGTTAGGAGATTCTGTGGACGTGAATGGATCACCCAAATGGAATGTTGCCTCCCTGTGCCAGGGTCTGTGATGTCTCAGATCGCGTCCACAGCATTTTGGAGAGGGAGGGAGAGCAGCCAGATGTCTTGGTACATATTGGTACCAATGACATGGGAAGGAAAAGCAAAGAGGTCCTGAAAAGAGAATTTATAGAGCTAGGTAGAAAGTTGAGAAGCAGGACCTCCCGGGTAGTAACTTCTGGATTGCTGCCTGTGCCACTTACAAGTCAGGGTAGAAACAGTTTGATTTGGCAGATTAATGCATGGCTGACAAGTTGGTGCAGGGGGCAGACTTTCAGGTTCCTGGATCATTGGGATTTCTTCTGGGTGAGGTATGACCTATTCAAAAGTAATGGGTTGCATCTGAAACCAAGGAGGACCAATATTCTCGTGGGCAGGTTTGTTAGAGCTGTTGGGAGGGGTTAAACTAATTTGGCAGGGGGTTGGGAACTGGAGTGAAGGGACTCAGGATAGGATGGATGATAAAAATGCAAAGATAGCGTGCAGTCAGACTGTCAGGAAGGTCAGGCAAATGATAGGACAAAATTGCAGCCAGAAGGGCGAGTATCAGTGCAATAGGGATGCAGAATCAAAAAGGGTAGCAAATACAGTCTCAGTGCATGGAATTTAAGAAATAAGGTGGATGAGCTTGTTGCACTAGTACAGATTGTCAAGTATGTTGTGGTGATCACTGAATCGTGGTTGAAGGATGGCTGTAGTTGGGAGGTGAATATCCAAAGTTACATGTTGTATTGGAGGGATATGAAGGTAGGCAGAGGGGGTGGTGTGGCTCTGCTGGTAATGAATAGCATCAAATCATTAGAAAGATGTGACACGGGATCGGAAGATGTTGAATCCTTGTGGGTTGAGTTAAGAAACCGCAAGGGTAAAAGGACCCTGATGGCAGTTATATACAGGTCTCCCAACAGTAGCGGGATGTGGACTGCAGGTTACAATAGGAAATAGAAAAGGCGTGTCAAAAGGGCAATGTTATGATAATCATGGGAGATTTTAACATGGGGGTAGGTTGGGAAAATCAGGTTGGTAATGGATCTCGAGAGTGAGTTTGTTGAATGCCTAAAAGATGGATTTTTGAAGCTGTTTGTCATTGAGTTTACTAGGGGATGAGCTTTTCTGGATTGGGCGTTATGTAATGAACTGGAGGTGACTAGGGAGCTTAAGGTAAAAGAACCCTTAGGAGGCAGTGATCACAATATGATTGAGTTCAACTTGAAATTTGATAGGGAGAAAGCAAAGTCTGACATAGCAGTATTTCAGTGGAGTAAAGGAAATTTCAGTGGTATGAGAGAGGAGTTGGCCAAAGTAAATTGGAAGCAGATGCTAGCAGGGCTTACAGCAGAGCAGCAATGGCTTGAGTTTCTGGAACAAAAATGAGAAAGGAGCAGAATAGATGTATTCCAAAAACAAAGAAATACTCAAATGATAAAATATTACAACAGTGGCTGATTAGGGGAGTCAAAGCTAATGTAGAAGCAAGAGAGAGGGCATATAAGAAGCAAAAATTAGTGGAGGTTGAATTGGGAAGCTTTTAAAACCAATAGAGAGCAACTGTACTGGGAACAAACTGCCACTGTAAGAATAGATGGAGAAGTGAGCCAGTTTACGAAAATCAAGAGTGGCGTTAGACAATGATGTGTTTTCTCCCCGATTTATTTAATGTGTACAGTGAAACAATATTACAAAAAATAAGAGACGTCTTGGAAATCAAAGTTGGCAGTGAAAGCATCAATAATTTCAGATATGCAGATGACACTGTGTTAATTGCAAGTACAGAGGAAGAACTACAAAACTTAATTGACATAGTTGTTGAAGAAAGTGCAAAAATGGGTCTATCTATCAATTGCAAAAAGACAATGTATGGTGATATTCAAAAAGAAGGAGAATCCGATCTGCAGGCTGAGAATAAACGGGGAAGACATAAAACAAGTACAGAACCTTTACTACTTAGGAAGTTGGGTGACATCAGATGGCAGGTGCGACATGGACATCAAAAGAAGAATAGGGATAGCAAAGGACACCTTTACGAGAATGAAGAGTATCCTGACCAACACTAAACTAGGCATGACAACCTGCCTCAGAGTACTGAAATGTTACATTTATTCAGTTATGTTATATGGCTCAGAATGTTGGACAATACCTAGTAACATGAGGAAACAAATTGAAGCAGCAGAGATGTGGTTTTTGAGGAGGATGCAAAGAATGTCATGGATGAAACGAATATCTAACGAGGATGTCGTGAATAGAGCAAACACAAAAAGAGAAATAATATATGAGATCATGAAAAGGCAACGTGACTTCATTGGACATGTGATTAGGAAAGAGGAGTTAGAATGCATGGTAATTATGTGAAAGATTGAAGGGAAGAAAACAAGAGGAAGACAAAGACAAATGATGATGGAGACAGCAGCCAGAGAACTGGAAATGAATACCAATGAATTGATCCGTTTGACCTGAAACAGGAGTGTGTGGGCCATGGCAGTCAAAACTCAAACTGGGCAGGGCACCTGATGATGATAATGATGATGAGAGAGCAACTAAAAGAACCATTAGGCGGGAAATGATGAAATATGAAAGCAAGTTAGCAAACATATAAAAGTGGATAGTAAAAGCTTTTACAAGTATGCAAAAAAAATGAGAGTGAGAGATGACAGTTGGATATAGGACCGCTAGAAAACGAGGTCAGAGAAATAATAATGGGGGACAAGGAGATGGCAGATGAACTAAATGAGAATTTTGTATCAGTCTTCACTATGGAAGACACTAGCAGTGTGCTAGGTGTTGAAGGATGTGAGGGAAGAGAAGTGAGTGCAGTTACTATTACGAGGGAAAGTTACTTAAAAAGCTGAAAGGTCTATGGATACACAAGTCATCTGGACCAGATGAACTTCACCCTTGGGTTCTGAGAGGTAGCAGTAGAGATTGTGGAGGAGTAATGATCTTTCAAAAATCATTGGACTCTGGCATGGTGCCAGGGGATTGTAAAACTGCTAATGTCCCTCCATGCTTTAAGAAAGGAGGAAGACAGCATAAAGGAAATTATCTTACCTCAGTGGTTAGGAAGATGTTGGAGTCGTTTGTTAAAGATAAGGTGATGGAGTACTTGGTGACACAGAACAAAACAGGACAAAGTCTGCATGGTTTCCTTAAGGGCAAATTTTGCCTGATAACCTGTTGGAATTGTTTGAGGAGAAAATCCAAAAGTTTGAGATGCACAGGGTCTTGGGAGTCCTTGTGCATAACTTGCAGGTTGAGTTGGTGGCGAGGAAGGCAAATGCAATGTTGGCATTCAGTCCAAGAGGTCTAGAATACAAGAGCGGAGATGTGACGCTGAGGCTTTATAAGACACTGGTGAGGCTTCAACTTGAGTATCATGAACAATTTTGGGCTCTTCATCTAAGAAAAGATATGCTGGCAATGGAGAGGGCTCAGAGGAGGTTCACAAGGATGATTCCAGGAATGAAAGGGTTATCATATGAGGAACATTTGATGGCTCTGGGTCTGTACTCGCTGGAATTCAGAAGAATGAGGGGGATTCTCATTGAAACCTTTGGAATGTTGAAAGGCCTCGACATGGTAGATGTAGAAAGGATGAATCCCATGATGGGGGTGTCTAGGACAAGAGGGCACAGCCTCAGGATAGAGGGGCGTCCATTCAAAACAGAGATGCGGAGAAATTTCTTTAGCCAGAGGGTGGTGACCTTGTGGAATTTATTATCGCAAGCAACTGGAGGCCAAGTCATTGGGTGTATTTAAGGCAGAGCTTGATAGCTTCTTGATTGGATACAGCATCAAAGGTTATGGGACGAAGGCAGGTAAGTGAGACTGAGGAGGGGAAAGGGGATCAGCCATAATTCAATGGTGAAGCAGACTTGGTGGGCCAATGGCTTAATTCTGCTCCTATGCCTTATGGTCTTATAAAGATCCTGTCCACTAATTTTGTGTTAACCTCTAAACTAGTGGTCACCAACCTTTTTAAGCCCAAGATCCCCTACCTCAACCTCAGTGAAAGCAAGATCTACCTACTAAATCGTTTAGAGAAAAAACAGCTCAGATTGTACTTCCAATTTGAGGCCTTTTATTTGGGCGAATTGTATTTGAATTACACAAAATACTTTTGTCAAACTTTCAAATTAATTCAAACAAGAAAACACTGTAACTAGCATATCAAACAGGCCATAGCTGTCTTTCTTTAAGAATATTACAATACTTCACACCTTTAATTCTAAGTTTCATTATTTAATTTTATTTCAACACGAAAAATAAATGAATAAAAATTGACTGTTGCACTCAGTGTGATGACTGGGCTGAATACTTTTTACTAGTTCCCTGAAATTTGGCTCATAACTACAGACAGCCAGTCTGAGACAGTCTGTGAGGTGTAGGGTTGCCAACTGTCCCGTATTCCCCCCGCTAAGGTAGAACATTCCTATGAAACCTCTCTTGCCGAAATGCTTTACACCGAAGAAGCAATTACCATTAATTTATATGGAAAAAAATTTTGAGCGTTCCCAGGCCCAAAAAAATAACATACCAAATCATACCAAATAACACATAAAACCTAAAATAACACTAACATATAGTAAAAGCAAGAATGATGTGATAAATACACAGCCTATATAAAGTAGAAATAATGAGAATTAAGTCAAAACCGATTCGTAGGTTAAAATAAAAATCGGCACGTACACGCATGCTCACACAGGTGCCCACGCAAGATTTCATAGTCATGGTAGTGTTTCTCGGGGTAAACACAAATGTCCCGGGATTTGACTGCTACTTTTGTCCGTTATTTGGGAGCGAGAAAGTTGGCAACCCTAGTGAGGTGTCTGTCAGTAAGTCAGCTCCTGTACTTAGATTTAATAATTTTTTTCTGTGAAAATGCAATTTCACATAGATAAGTTGACCTGAAGTAGGCACTGACTTTTACTGCTATAAAACCAACGTGCACACCGCGCATTGCTCGGCCCCATCAGTAGTAATTGCCACTAGTTTATGAATGCGGATGTCATTTTCACGGACATATTTTTAAAAACTCATTGTAAATATCCTCACCTCTCGTTCTTTCCTTTAATTGCAAAAGAGTGAGGAAGTCCTCCTTTGTTGTAAAATCCTGAAAAGCCATTCTGACAAATACAACAAGCTGAGCTGTTTGCATCACATCCAGGGATTCATCGAACTGTAGTGAAAAATATTCACGTCCTCTGTTGGTGATTCTACCCTCCTTGTCACTGTTGCAGGGCCAAGCGGTATATTATGTATTGCGGTTGTGATGCCGTTTTTGTTTTTAAAGTCATTAAAAACAGTCTCTGCGGTAATGACCATTGCTTCCTCGAATAAATCGCCATCTGTAAAAGGCTTCTTGTGTTCAGCCAAAAGGTGACTTACACGAAATGATGCTTCAATAGCAGCCTTATTTTGAGCAGCATGTTTTGTGAAGAACGATTGCTGGGCCTTCAGCCCCAATTTCAGCTCAACTTTCCAGGCACGGATTGCGCTCTTGGTGGGGTAGGTGTCTTTAAATTCCTGGTGGTTGGTGTTGCGGTGCTGCTCCAGATTCCCTCTTTTAGTCAGTGCTTGTGTTTGGTGGCACAACATACATACACACTTGTCTTTCACCAAGGTAAATAGAAATTCCACTTCTCATTCTGGATGGAATTTGTATGTTTTTGCCGCCTTTCGTGGAGCCTCCGCTATGCTATCAGGATATCACGAACGATTGCCGATTGCATCGTCTCTGATCTGAGCCGACATTTACGTGCTGGGCGGCACCTAATTAATTAGCTTGTTTATTTCGGCTTTTTTTCTTAAAGATGTGCTGTGTGTATCCCAACTACCGCTGCACCACTGCATGCTTCACGGCCCGGTGGTTGGGGACCACTGCCGTATATTGATGTTTGCGACGGTCTGTACTCTTACCTAGTCTGATTGGTCACTTTGATGCAGCACAGGCTACGCTGAAAACGCGGTGTATGGCGGGGCAACTACACACATGTGAACTGGGCAGAAAGAACGGAACTAAAACCCCGCAACCCGGAAACAATCTCTCTTTACAAACAGCTTTTTAGCGAAAATATTGCTATATTACCATTATCTTAATTAGTATTACTTTTATAATGCTCACATTACAACAGTATTTGTGTATTTATTTTTGATTTTTCCTCGGGATCTACTGGGAAAGTCTCAAAGATCGACCGGTCAATCGCGATCGACGGGTTGGCGACCCCTACTCTAAACAGTCGAAATCAGTCTAGTGAATCTTTGCTGCAACTATTGTCTATCCTCCTTTGGGTTTGGTGATCCTATATGCAGTCACACCAGAGCACTATGTAATTGGAGTAATGCACATCATTGAGTTTTTCCATATTCTGCCCACACTGCCACGTAGTTTTGTGTCACCTACAAATTTGGATTTGGTGCACTTTATCTTCACGGACAGAGGTTGATTCAAAGTATATTTATTATCAAAGTGTTTATGCAGTGTACAGCCCTGAGATTTGTCTTTCAACAGTCAGCCACAAAACAAAGAAACACCATGGAACCCTTCCCTTCAAAGAAAACATCAAGCACCCACTGTGCAGAAAAAAAGGAACAAATCACGCAAACAGCAAAAAAAGTGAAAAACACTATATAAAACATCAAACCAGTCTTTGAAACAGACTAGAAAGATTCAGTTTTAGTTAGTGCTGTGTAGTTCGTTGACTGCAGGTCGCAGAACCAGATCAGAATCACACAAGATAGCAATTTTTTTTTAAAAAATGGAGTAACCAGAAAATAGAAAAAGATATGACGTGAACTACAGAGTCCACCCACAAACCGTGTTGATTAAACCTTACCCAAGACCCAAGACTCTGACAGCATTGAGTGGGAGGGAAAGAGAGAGAGAGATGAATCAAACGCAGGGACCTTCCTCTGGTAGCATTGAGCTAGAGGGAGAGAGAGAGACAAGTCAAACACAGGCATCTTGCTCCAGCAGCATTGAGCAAGAGGGAGAGAGAGAGACAAGTCAAACATAGGGACCTGCCTCCGACAGCATTGAGCGAGGGGGAGGAAAAGAGACAAGTCAAACACAGGGACCTTCCTCTGGCAGCATTGAGGGAGAGAGAGAGACCACTCAAACGCAGGCATATGACACTGAACACCTTGTTTCCTCCATCATCCTCGTTGACTTTAATCTTGCTTGATGCTTTAATTAGAAGATCAGCAAGAAATGGAGACTATTGTAGGCTTGTGCCCCGTCTCCAGGCTGCACACTCCACTCAACCTCACTGAGCACTCTCAGAGACAACAAAGATTGCTATTGATGATGGAAAAACTGAGGTAGGAGGATCAGGCAACACACATCAAAGTTGCTGGTGGATGCAGCAGGCCAGGCAGCATCTCTAGGAAGAGGTGCAGTCGACATTTCAGGCTGAGACCCTTCGTCAGAACTACTGAAGGAAAAGTTAGTAAGGGATTTGAGAGGGGGAGGGGGAGATCCGAAATGATAGGAGAAGACAGGAGGGGGAGGGATGGAGCCAAGAGCTGGACAGGTGATTGGCAAAGGGGATATGAGAGGATCATGGGACAGGAGGTCCGGGAAGAAAGAAAAGGGGGAGGGGGGGAAAACCCAGAGGATGGACAAGGGGCATAGTCAGAGGGACAGAGGGAGAAACAGGAGAGAGAGAAAAAGAATATGTGTATATAAATAACGGATGGGGTACGAGGGGGAGGTGGGGCATTAGCGGAAGTTAGAGAAGTCAATGTTCGTGCCATCAGGTTGGAGGCTACCCAGACGGAAAAGAGGGTGTTGTTCCTCCAACCTGAGTGTGGCTTCATCTTTACAGTAGAGGAGGCCGTGGATAGACATGTCAGAATGGGAATGGGATGTAGAATTAAAACGTGTGGCCACTGGGAGATCCTGCTTTCTCTGGCGGACAGAGCGTAGGTGTTCAGCAAAACGATCTCCCAGTCTGCATCGGGTTCTGTACCTCTTCCTAGAGATGCTGCCTGGCCTGCTGCGTTCACCAGCAACTTTGATGTGTGTTGCTTGAATTTCCAGCATCTGCAGATTTCCTCGTGTGTACAAGGATCATCTCTGCAGGATCCAGTAGTCACAGCCTCTCAATCCAAAAATTACCTGCTTGTTTCTAATGTTTCTTAAGCTGCATGTTGATCACCTTGATATTGTAGTATGTAGTCTTAAGATCAGTGAATTTTGGGTAGACAGAATTCTGAGAAGAAATGGCTTTCCTCCAACACCAGTTTCATGTCTATCCTTGATTTTGGTCACATTATCTTGGGTGGTATGTGTTGAGCCAGTGATGCCCAGAGTTCAGTATATCTTTACACCAGGGGTCCCCAACCTTTTTTGCACTGCGGACCAGTTTAATATTGACAATATTCTTGCGGACCGGCCGACCCGGTTGGGGGGTGGGGTTGCCAACACACAAGAGTAGCAGTCAAATACGTTGTGTTTACCCAGAGAAGGACTACAATTACCATGAAG
Organism: Mobula hypostoma; assembly: GCF_963921235.1. Classification (NCBI taxonomy): domain Eukaryota; kingdom Metazoa; phylum Chordata; class Chondrichthyes; order Myliobatiformes; family Myliobatidae; genus Mobula; species Mobula hypostoma. The sequence goes on along the minus strand of NC_086100.1, from coordinate 95,169,105 downwards.
CCTTGCACAGGCACCAGTGCACATGTGTGTACCTGCCGATTTTTTTTCTCTGCAAATCGGTTTTGTCCATTCTGTTCAGGCGGGGGTGTTAATCACGACCGGAATATAGGTGATAGGTGGCTAATACACTCAATTTCATTTCTAAAAGAGTTTATCTAATGAATTTAATATTAAATATTTAATATTAGACTGAGGTCCTTTAACATCTGCCGGACGATGCTGAGGATGTTCTACGAGTCTGTGGTGGCCAGTGCTATCATGTTTGCTGTTGTGTGCTGGGGCAGCAGGCTGAGGGTGGCAGACACCAACAGAATCAAGAAACTCATTCGTAAGGCCAGTGATGTTGTGGGGATGGAACTGGACTCTCTCACGGTGGTGTCTGAAAAGAGGATGCTGTCTAAGTTGCATGCCATCTTGGTCAATGTCTCCCATCCACTACATAATGTACTGGGTGGGCACAGGAGTACATTCAGCCAGAGACTCATTCCACTGAGATGCAGCACTGAGCGTCATAGGAAGTCATTCCTGCCTGTGGCCATCAAACTTTACAACTCCTCCCTTGGAGGGTCAGACATCCTGAGCCAATAGGCTGGTTCTGGACTTATTTCATAATTTACTGGCACAATTTAGATATTACTATTTAACTATTTATGGTTCTATTACTATTTATTATTCATGGAGCAACTGTAACAAAAACCAATTTCCCCCGGGAATAATAAAGTATGACTATGACTATGACTAAACACACAGCGCATAGTTTCCTCGCATGAATATAGTGATAAGTCAATTATCAGGGAGGACGGGGAGCTTGAAGTAAGTGTTGAACGAACTTCCAGTAGAAGTGGCAGAACCAGGTTCGATATTATCATTTAAAGAAAAATTGGACAGATATATGGACAGGAAAGGAATGGAGGGTTATGGGCTGAGTGCAGGTCGGTGGGACTAGAAGGACCAAGATGGCCTGTTTCCGTGCTGTAATTGTGATATGGTTATATAAATAAGTCAATAGCATCATAACATTTTAGGTAATGTTTGGATATTAAACACACAGCACATATTTTCCCCGTATGAACATATAAAATCATTGCAACTCATCAATATCGCTGAATCAATGGGAGCCCTGGGCTTGTTTCCCTGCAACAAGACGGTCCTATCGAGGGGTGATGGGAGACAGCGATACTCGAAGGGGTTCCTTATGTCCAGTCTATTCTGCAATTTAGTTTTCGTTGCATTCATTGCAGAGATATGTTGGAAATGGAAGCAACGTTTTCAGTGTTTTCGTGGCCATCTTGATCCAGAATGCCGTCAGCGATGTTATGTCAAACATACTTTTCAGCCCGCTGTCATTTGCAAGCTCGAGGAATTGATCTCCTTCCCGCGCTGACATGGATGACGCGTGTGTAATGACCTTGCATGCGTTCAAGCTCACACTGGGCGTGACAGGGAATGAGAAAAGGTGCGGCTGACTCATATCGCCAAATCATATCGTTTCCTCGCGGCCCAGTACCGGTCCGCGGCCCGGTGGTTGGGGACCGCTGCTTTACACCACCTTCATTTGTTGAGACACTCATTACCACCTTCGTCTGACCATTTTTCTTCATCTGTCTTAATTGGCATTGCCAAATTTTATTAGAAAGACCTTTGAACTCCTTATATTAAAGCTGCGGCATAAATACAGCTGGCTATTTCCCTTAGTCTAATCCTACAGTCTGAACCTTGTAAGTTCCTCCAGCAATTCGTTTCTTGCTCCAGATTCCAGCACCTGCAGTTAAATTTCTTGCTGAATATCAGGGAAACACTTTATGAATATAGTCTTAACTTTTTCCAAGTAATTATTTCCCAACTAAACCCTACCTATCCATCCCACTCAGCTGATCATAAGAAAGCCACAGCACTGCCCCCAAGATACCCCGATCTCACAGCCATCGCTATAACCAACATCCCCAATCAAACTATTGTCAAATGTTCCTGCACAAGCTAAGCCATTGCTGGGTCAGCAGTTCTATTACCTTCATTTGTTAGTGAATTACGGGCATATTACTCATTCTTGATCTTTAGGTTTAAATAATTGTCATAGGTTTTACCAAAGCACGTCTTCAATTTAGACCTTGCTGGTAATGTAATTCCACAACATACTATTCATTTGTAGCTCTGTGAGAGAATTAAGTGGAGATAGATCATAACATATATTGCATATTTTGTGTTAATCACCTAATGTATAGAATGCTCTGTTCCTCATAGAACTGAGCAAAATTAGCCTAGGTAGGACGTTTTAACTGAAGATTTTGGGTTGACTACAAAAGAGATATTGTCCATTGGCGAACTATTTATTTTGACTCTTGGGGAAAGATGCCTTTTAATTTTAATTAATCAATGAATCTAGCAGAATGACAGGGATTATCTTCTCTTAGCTGACAAACAAATCATAGAATATGTTTTAGGAGTTATCATTCAGTCTGACAGAACCAGAATCCACAGTCATGGTTTAAACTATAGCCCAGTATGGGGATATGACTTGGACAGGTGTTTTCAAAGTCTCCTGGTTTGAAGTTGGTGCTTTCTGTGCTGAGCATATGTCAGGGAGATACTCCGACAAAAAGATTGACAAAAAGTGCAGCCAACTGCTCTGAGCCTGAGTATTTTAAATTGGTGTCACTCTGACTGGAGGAGCAAGCTGATGTAGTTTCCTGGAAGCTGCTATTTAAAGAACTGTCTCAAACAGGAACCCAAGACCTTAAAGTAAAGCTTGGTTGACCATGTATAATTTTGGAATTCACCTTAGTTAATGGGAACAAAGCAGTGCAAGATGGTGAGGGTGTCGGGGAGTAGGTTTAATTGAAAATTTCAAAAAGTTGACAGATTTCAAATTGTGTGCAATAGAATTAAAATTCCGATCACTTGGGATTTGAATTGTGAGCCTTTTTCTATTTTAAGTATTCATATTTAGAGTGGAAACAAAACAAGCAGCTTTGTTATTTTGGGTGTACAAGGAAACAATATGATGACGAAGGGTCTCGGCCTGAAACGTCGACTGCACCTCTTCCTATAGATGCTGCGTTCACCAGCAACTTTGATGTGTGTTGCAACAATATGATGCCCCGACTTGTACAAGTTTAACTGAAAGATGGTGTATGAGTTGGGAAAGATGTCAATTAACCATTACCAGAGAATGAGAGCTTGTGCAACACCTGAAATTCCCTTTTCTAACTCTGGAAACCGTTAACATTTAACATAGTGCACTTATCAATGTCAGACCAATTTGCTGGTGATGCTGAATTTTGAAAAAAAATCATTTGACAATCAAAAAATAATGCAAGATAAAATAAATGTTAACAGTGTAAAGGGAATATGGTATTAAGCTCCTCAGTGGCAGAGGTCCGCAGAGAAAATTTACAGCCAGCTTTTTCAGTTCAGTGAAGTTACTTTGTGCAGCTGAAATAGACATTTGTATGTGCAGTAAGACTACCATAAATGTTAAAGGTGACCGCGTACAAAAAACTTAATGTTTGAGATGTATCAGACAGGCAACTGAAATATAAAGTCCAACTCTGTGTGTACATGGTCAGTATATTGTTTGTCAATTTGAATGACCTTGGTCAGCTGGGTGTGAAGGGTGAGAGCAGACAGTTATTAGAAAAAAATATATTAATAGATATGGGTTATTACTCCTCTTTAAGGGGAAGAAAAATCAGTGCAAATGGATTAAACCATCATTGGATTCAGTCAGGGTGCCTGCTTTCAGTAGAACACTTGAGAACTGCCAAGAATTGGGAGCTACATATTTCACATTTAATTCTGATTTAAAAAAAAATGTTTGCAATTACCAATCTGAATTTCAGATTTATCCTATAGTGTTGTAAGATGAAAGTCAAATGGTAGAGATCCTTTTCACTTTTGGCTCCCACTGAATTCTGCTTGAGGTCCCTGTCAAGAAGTAAAGCAACTATGTAAAAAGACTCCAAACAGAGGGCTTTATGAGTTTTTTAAAGATGATTTATCTTTGACAGTTTAGTTCCCTATGCATCCTAGTACCTTAACGTGCTGCCAGTTTTGATGCAGAGTTCAGGGCTAAAGAAATTACACTATGGCTTATTTCCTAGTGTATTTTGGTGAAATCTACAGTCATCATGATGTATGTATGTTAGTGGACCTGTGCTGCTGAACTGAAAAGAAATATGGACTGTGTGATTTCTATAATCAATTGGTGCTTTATTAAAAGTTCTGTGAGAGGAACAGTTGGACCTTTGTTGTTGAGCCAGCAGGACAAAAGTCCTTTGACCTGTGATAGTATGTTTCAGTGGTAAACATTTTTGTCTCCTTTTTTCAGGGTTTCATAATCTGAAGTTATGTCAAACAACGGGGAGTTGGAAGACAAACCGCCTGCACCCCCAGTACGTGTGAGCAGCACCAGTTTCTGTATGACCAGTAAGGACACTCTGTTGACCAACCATAATGCAAAGCCACTCCCGTCTGTGCCTGAAGAGAAACAGAAGCGGACAAAGCTGAAGTCCATCTTCTCAAATACTGGAGAGAAAGGTAGAGTGGGGTGACAAGGCATGAGCGTGGAGCATGGTAAGGGTGGGGTGACCATCGACTGGAAGGAGCAGCTACAGTGCCTGTAAAGGTATTCACCCCCCTCCTCCCTCAGAAGTTTCATCTTTTATTGTTTCACAGTGGATCTAATTTGTCTTTTGCTGACACTGATCAACAGAAAAGACTCTTTCATGTGAAAGTGAAAACAGATTTCTACAAAGTGATCTAAATATAAAACACAAAATAATCGATTGTATCTGTATTCACTCCCTTTAATATGATGCACCAAATCATCACTGGTGTGGCCAATTGGCTTTAGAAGTCACATAATTAGTTAAATGGAGATTACTTGTGTGCAGTCAAGGTGTTTCAGTTGATTGTACATCTGTACCTGGAAGGTCCAACTGCTGGTGAGTCAGTATCCTGGCAAAAACTACACAATGAAGATAAAGAACACTCCAAGCAACTCTGTAAAAAGGTTATTAAACAACAAGTCAAGTCAAATTTATTTATATAGCACATTTAAAAACAACCCACATTGACCAAAGTGCTGTACAGATCAGAGCAGAATAGCTAAAATTACAAATACAAGAAACACAGACATAATAAGGCAAACAGCTTATAGGCACAAAGGAAACAACACAAGGGCCTAGGCACAAGCCAAAAAACCAGCCACATCAGGAGGATTCAAACGCTAGTGAATAAAAGTAAGATTTGAACCTGGATTTAAAAGAGTCGATGGAGGGGGCAGATCTGATAGGGAGGGGAATGCTGTTCCATAGTCTAGGGTCTACAATAGCAAAGGGGCGGTCACCCCTGAGCTTAAGTTTGGATCGTGGGACAGCCAGGAGCCCCAACTCAGCTGATCTGAGGGACCTGGAAGTAGAATAAGGGGTTAGAAGGTCTGTGATATAAGGGGGAGCCAGCCCATTTAGTGCTTTATAAACAAACAGGAGAATCTTAAAATCATTTCTGAACCATATTGGCAGCCATATGGTCCCTCTTCCGGGCACCTGTCAGGAGCCTGGCTGCGGCATTCTGGACCAGTTGCAGATGGGACAGGGACGACTGACTAATCCCAGTGTACAGGGAATTGGAGTAGTCCAAGTGGGAGGATATAAGGGCATGGATGACTTCCTCGAGATCTTTGAAAGAGAGAAACTGCTTCGTTTTGGCGCTAGTACGAAGCTGGTAAAAACTGGCTTTTACTACTGCATTAACTTGCTTGTCAAACTTAAAGGAGATGGATACAAGCACGTTTCCAAGTCACTGAATATCCCTTGGAGTACAATTAAGTCAATCACCAAGAAATGGAAATAATATAGCCCAGCTGTAAATCTGCCTAGAACAGGCTGTCCTCAAAAACTGAGTGACCATGCAAGAAGGGGACTAGTGAGGGAGACCACCAAGAGATCTATGACAACTTTGGAGGAGTTACAAGCTTCAGTGGGTAAGATGGGAGAAACTGCGCACACGACAACTGTTGCCCAGGTGCTTCACCAGTCGCAATTTTATGGGAGGGTGGCAAGGAGAAAGCTACTGTTGGAAAAAAACTCTCATAAAATCTAGGCAAGAGTTTGCCAGAAGGCATGTGGGAGTCTGAAGTCAGCTGGAAGAAGGTTCTATGGTCTGATGATACCAAAATTGAGCTTTTTGGCTATCACCTAGATGCTATGTTTGCCATAAGCCAAACATCGCACATCATCAAAAACACACCATCCCTACCGTGAAGCATGGTGGTGGCTGCATCATGCTGTGGGGATGCTTCACTGCAGCAGGCCCTGGAAGGCTTGTGAAGGTAGAGGGTAAAATGAATACAGCAAAATACAGGGAATCCTGGGGGAAAACTTGATGCTGACTGCAAGAGAATTGCAACTTAGGAGATTTGTTTTCCAGCAAGACAATAGCCGTAAGCATAAAGCCAAAGCTGTACAGGAATGGCTTAAAAACAACAATGTCCTGGAGTGGCCAAGTCAGAGTTCAGACCTCAATTGAGAATTTGTGGCTGGACTTGAAAAGGGCTGTTCACTCATGATCCCTATGCAATCTGACAGAAATTGAGCAGTTTTGCAAATAAGAATGAGGAAAAATTGCAGTGTCCAGTTGTGCAAAGCTGATAGAGACCTATCCACACAGACTCAAGGCTGTAATTGCTGCCAAAGGCTTGAAGGGGGTGAGTAGTTACGCAATCAATTATTTTGTGTTTAATAATTATAATAAATTTAGACGAATTTGTAGAAATGTGTTTTCACTTTGACACGAAAGAGTCTTCTGTTGATCAGTGTCAAAAAAGCCAACTTAAATCCACTGTGGTTCAATGAAAACATGAAGATTTCTTGGGGGGTGGGGGTGGTTGGTGAATACTTTTTATAGGGACTGAATATCTCCAGTGTGGGTGTGAAACTGTGCTGTGGGAACATGGGACATGACAGTAATATATGAAGCAGACACTGGGAGAGGGAATCTAGGAATCAAATGTGGGTGGAATGAGTTTCGCTACCAGCAAGTATGATACAAGGTGTATGGGCAACAAATGGGTGTAGTGCTAGTGTCATGTGGAATCTGCTGGAAGAACTCAGTAGTCAAGCAACATCTGTGGAAGGAAAGTAATTATTGACATTTTTTTGTCAAAGCCCTACACCAGGAATCTGATAAAGGATTTTGATCTGAAATGTCGATAACCCCTTTCCTCCACTGATGCTGTTTGACCACTGAATTCTTCCAGCAGATTGTTTGTTGCTCCAGAAATCAGCATTTGCAGTCTTTTATGTCTCCAGTGTCGTGCTAGTGTTGGTTACTACCCCATTGGGTTACGTGTACCATGGTTGCAGTGATGGATAAGGTTTTAACTGTACAGCCCACAGTTCTGTATTTAATACTTTGTGTTTGAGCATTTATCATACTTTTCTCAATTATAAATAAAAGCTTACATCAACTGAAACTTCTGAAGGCATTTCAGCAAAGTTTAAGCATGCACCTCACTGATCTATCTGAATAAAGGCTATTGTGTAGGTTTGGTTCCTGAGGTCACTAAGCATTCTGTAATCACTTTATACTCTTGAGTTAATGGGTTAAACCTTCGAAAGATAAAAATGGTCGTCTTCAGGATGATAGTCTCTTTCAGGTCTGGTGCCTCAGTGTGCCAGGGAACTGGTCAAATATTCAGTATTCTGATTTTTTGTTTCCTTGTGTTGCGCTTGCTTGAAGGAAGGGGAAGAAGGTGGCAAACACTGCAAACAGTGGCTCCACCTACATTGCTTGCTAGCTACTCCTAACCATGCTGGGAACTTGATTTTTTTTAAACAATGAGTTTCTTGAGCAATACCTCTGTTTTGTAGCTTCTGTGAAACTGCAGAGGGGGAGTTTCACATTTCCTTTGTTCACTTACTATTTATGTTTTAACTTCTCCTTTTTTAAGGTAGTACTAATTTTGCCAAATTATTATTAACATGCTTAATGCAGTTTTGATTACAACGACTGGCAATGTGACATCCAGTGAGAAAGCAAAGGATATTGCCTGATGATTGCCATCTGAAAGTGTTTGAAATTTACAAATAGATTAAAAAAACTTTGTTCAACTAATTTTAATTTGTTTCCCAATGAGTTAGTTGCCCTTTCCCTGGCTAGTAGATTAGAGTTATTGAGTTATATAGCATGGAAATAGGCGATTCAGCCCAACTTGTCCATGCTAACTAAGTTGTCTACTTGAGCTAGTCCTTTTCCCTCAAATTTGACAATGTCCCTCTAAACCTTTTCTATCTATGTACCTGTCTGAATGTCTTTTTAAAATTGTAATTGTACTCACCTCTACCACTTCCTCTGGCAGCTTGTTCACCACTATCTGTGAAAAATGGTCTTCAGATCTTTCAGTCTTTCCTCTCTGAACTCCGATTTATGCCCTCTAGATTCAGACTCTCTAGAAAAAGACAGACATTCACCTTCTCTGTGCCCTCATGATGTTATAAGGTTACCTCTGAGCCTCCTGTGCTCTGGAGGAAAAATTCTGAACCTATTCAGTTTATCCTTGTAGCTCGAGCTCTCCAGTGCAGCACTATCCTTGTAAATCTTTTCAGCACCTTTTCTAGCTGACCAGAATTGCAGACAGTATTCCAGATGCAGTCTTGCCAATGACTTGCATAGTTGTAACATGTCAGCACAATTCTCTTGCCACACACTCAAAATGCTAGAGGAACTCAGCAAGTTAGGCAGTATCTATGAAGGGGAATAAACTTTTGACGTTTCTGCCCAAGACCCTTCATAAGTCCAACATGATGGCATGAACGTCAATTTCTCTACTTGCAGTAATTTCTCCCTCCCCCACCCCCCACCTTTTTATTCAGGTTTATGTCCCTTCCTTTCTAGTCCTGATGAATGGTCTCAGCCCAGAACGTTGACTGTTTACTACCCTCCATAGATGCTACCTGACTTACTGAGTTCCTCCAATACTTTGTGTGTTGCTCTAGACTTCCAGAATCGGTCTTTGTGACCACAATTCTTGTATGCAGTGCCTGTGTCTTCATTTTAAAGCAGGGGTTCCCATCTTGGGCTCCATCGGCCCCTTGGTTAATGGTCTGTGGCATAAAAAAAGTTGAGAACCCCATGTTCCTCTGTTCAACACTTTCCAGGACCTCACCATTTCCTGTGCAAGTTCTGCCCTGGTTTAACTGACTGAAGTGCAACATCTCAATTGTCATAGTAAAATTCCATTTGCCATTCCCTGGTCCACATACCAAGTTAGTCAAGATTCCATAGAAACTTAGCTAACACTCTTCACTATCCACTACTCTACAAATTTTGGTATCATCTCCATATTAATAACCATGTTAACAACATTATCATCTTTTAAAAAAATGAATATAGATGACAAACAGCAATGGAACCAGCACCAATCTCTGTGGCACTCCACTGGTCACAGGCCTCCAGTCCGTCCCAGAGCATAGATATAAAGTCAGTGTCACTGCAGTGACCCAGGTGTTGTGTTTCAGATTGTCCAAGTCAAGACAGCAGTTTGCTTGTGTTACCCGAAATAAATTCATATGACAATCCAAAATATGAGAGAGTTTATATATCTGAAAAAGTTGTTTGGAAGGAGGCACAAGCAGGGATGATGGCAGAGCAGCACTGGCTGGAGTTTCTGGGAACACTTTGGAAGGAACAGGATAGATTTATCCCAAAGCAGCAGTAGTATTCTAAAGGGAGGATGACATAACTGTGGCTGACAAGGGAAGTGAAGCATAAAAGCAAGAGGGTATATAATGTAGCAAATATTAGGAGAAAGCTGTGAGGTTTGGGAAGCTTTTAAAAACTAACTGAAGACAGGTTAAAAAGCAATAAGGAGAGAAAAGAAGAAATTTGAAGGCAAGCTAGCCAATGATGTAAAAGATACCAAAAGGTTTTTTGGCTATTTAAAGAATAAAAGGGAGGCAAGAGTGGCTATCAAACCACTGGAAAATGATTCTGGAGAGGTATTAATGGTGGGCAAAAAATGATGGACGAACTGAATAAGTATTTTGCACCAGTCTTCAGTATGGAAGACACTAACAGTATGCCAGGAATGCAAGAGACACTTGAAGCAGTTTTGGGCCCCTTATGGGTGTGCTGGCATTGGAAAGGATCCAGAGGAGGTTCACAAGAATGATCTCACTGTACTCACTGAAGTTTAGAATAATGAGGGAGGATCTCGTAGAAACCTATCAAATATTGAAAGGCCAGGATAGTGGATGTGGAGAGGATGTTTCCAATAGTTGGAGAGTCTAGGACCAGAGGGCATAGCCTCAGAATAGAAGGATGTCTCTTTAGAACAGATGAAGAGGTATTTCTGTAGCCAGAGGGTGGTGAATCTGTGGAATTCATTACCTCAGACAGCTGTGGAGGCCAAGTCATTGGGTATATTTCAAGCAGAGGTTGGTAAGTTCTTTATTAGTTAGGGCATCAAAGGTTACGAGGAGAAAACAGGAGAATGGGGTTGAGAGGCATAATAAATCAGCCAAGATGGAATGGCGGAGCAGACTTGATGTGCTTTATGGCCTAATTCTGCTCCTATGTCTTATAGTCAAAAGCTTCACAGTTATTACTACATACTGTAATTAATTATTCCAGATGACGTGATTACCTGAATTTAATTTCTCCAGCTGTTGTGACAAGATTTTGTAATCTAATCTCTTGATCTTCTTTCCATGCCGAAATTAATATTTGCATAGCAATTGTGTAAGCATTCCTTCCAAAGGCTTTCTAATATACAGTGTGATACTGAAATCGAGTACAGGCCAGACCAGGTGGGATCGGGAAGCACTGAGGAGGTCATTACGATACATGGCTCCTTGCATTGTGTGGAGCTAGATGGAATTTTACAGTAATTTGACTCCTGGACTCAGAAAATAAATAACAAGGTTTGTTTAATATGCTGTGCTCAGTTGGTGTCCGAACTCCCAGCTTCTGACATACTAGTTCAGTATCATAACCACTGTACCTCATTCCCTGTATAACACTCTGTGAAGCACTCTAGGTAACCTCCATGTGAAGTGTGCATGACAGCCTTTAGCTAAATCACAGAAATTGTCCACATAGCTATCAAAGTGCTTAATTTTTAAATACGTTCTTTTGAATTTATTGCTCCTGCATTCTTTTTGATTGACAGTTGCTCTAGCATTGCATTGTTTTTACAGGGAATAAGAAGAGAGAAAAAGAACGGCCAGAAATATCCCCTCCGTCAGACTTTGAGCATACAATCCATGTTGGGTTTGATGCTGTAACAGGCGAATTCACAGTGAGTACACAATGAGATATGCAATGGTGATCAGTCTGGCTTGATTGACTTGATTTTTGGCTGTCTTGGAATTGACCTATTCCAATTAATTTGCTGGCAGTCACTAACTAATGCGTAAACCGTCTGAAGGTCATATAGACAGCCTGCCTGTAGTCTTGGTGGCTGATATCACAAACCTTCCAAGTGCAGCCCTCTTATTGAGAGGCTGATTGAATAACTTCGCACTTTGCCAAGGTAGATTTTTTTTTTGACTACTATCAGAAATTTGCTTATGATCCTGCGCTTATCTTTGGGCAGATATGCCCTCTTTTTTTTGATCCTCCCACCAGAGACGTGGTTCTACACCACCAAATTTCTGCCTTTAGAAACTTGGGTTCGGTCACCTTCAACGTTTAAATACAAATCAAGGTCAAATTTCCTTCTGATGCTTGGGTGATTCTGGTGAATCTGTACCATAGTCTACCCAAGCCCCGACAGATTATGGACAACTAAAGTACAACTTTCATCTATCTTCAGATAAAGTGTAATGTTGCTTTTATTTGATGAGCTTTTCCATTAATAATTCTAATATTTTGTTGTCCAGATTTTTCCTGCAAAGCATTAGTAGGTTTTAGTCAAGGTTATATTCTCCCTGTCTCTACTCTCCTTTGTACGTGTTGAACTGAAGCCAGAGACATGCCCTTTGGGATGGGTGAGATGTGCCCAGTTATTCTGATGCAGTGTTCAAATATTATCCCAAGGGTCCTATTTCCATTGGCTCAGGATCTCGCTGAGTATTGGTTTTAGGTCTTAATAAATGTATGTCTAAGGCAAGGAGTATTAAATGCTTAATTCATAGCCCCCACACACATTGGGCAGTTCAACCCTCAGCATTGGTGGGTTGACTTGTGGGCCCATCGCAATGAATGTGTGAACAGATACTAGTATTGGTTTATTCTATTCACATGTACTGAGATGTAGTGAAAAGCTTTTGGTTTCATGCTATCCAGAAGTATATCAAGGCAGTAAAAGGAAAGAGAAATGCACTATAGCATTACAGTTACAGAGAACGTGCAGTTAAACAAATAAAGTGCAAGGACCACAACAAGGTAGATTGGGAGATCAGGAGTTCTTCGTTAGCGTATGAATCCCAGTGCCTATGAAGCTGAAATGGTGGTGTTTTGCAGGGGATGCCTGAGCAGTGGGCTCGGTTATTGCAGACTTCCAACATCACCAAACTGGAACAGAAGAAAAATCCTCAGGCTGTACTAGATGTGCTCAAGTTCTATGATTCCAAAGCTACAGTGAAACAGAAATATCTGAGTTTCTCAGGTAAGGCCATCAAGTGGAATATTGAAATGGTGCATGAGTGGACTGGTGTTGGGTAACCCTACTTAAAATAATTACTATGGATTATGCAAAACCTTTGGTTTGAACTCTTTTTCTTTTATTTAGACCAACAAGATGGATTTCCTGCTGGTACACCAAAGGTGAGTCTTTTTTTACATTGTATCTTGGCCAACTGTATCTAATATGTTTGGGAAGCTTTGCATATAATGGATTGGTTAGTCTGGTATTTGTGAGATCACTGAGTTTAAAATTCAGTATTGTGATTCGCTAAATGATGACATGCTGTTTTGTGTACATTTGTAAAAGTGGATTGTGAGAGCTTTCCATTCATTAGATTTTAAACATTCTCTGAATTTAAATGTGAATCTGGTTATGTATGAAGGACTAATTATATTTGAATAATATGAGAGGAAAACACTTCACCTGTATAAGTCAGGACAAGACTTTGGTTTATATGAACTATGGGAATAGAATATGATGCAGTTTGATGAAATTCTAAAGTGTAATCCTCTCTCTTTAGCGCAGTTCAAAAGGCACAGAACCTTCAAACGTACCAACTGTTCCGGAGGAAGATGACGATGATGATGATGAGGCTCTCCCTCCAGCTATTGCCCCAAGGCCAGAGTGCACCAAATCCGTGAGTACTCTTGAACCTACATAGTACAGTGCCCAAGCCCAGCAAGACCAAGCCGTGCTCTGGCTAAAGAGATCTTTGCTCATGTTGTCTGTACTCAGGTTGTCATGCATTTCTTTCTTTAGTTTCCTCCAGGGTATCATGCTTACTCGCCACTTCCAGGATTTATTCTTTTTTATTTTTTTGGAAATACGTCTGCTAACCACAGTTCTTAGACTGATCCTAAAACTAACTACTCTTCATTTCTCAACATAATGGAAATAAGCCTTCAGTATGTACTATTTCCAATAATTAAGCTAGAAATACCACTTTACTGCTTGACCCCATTAGGAAGTTTTAGAATTCTGAGTAGTTTGTTAGAATTGGTATTAGGTTTCTATAACCCCCCTTCTGTATCCCCCTTCAGGGGATAAACTTCACTAAATAACTTATTTATTGGAAATCATTTATTTCTGTTTTTGTATTCAGTGCCTGATGCGTAGAACCCATTGCCCATTTTGCTGTATACATATCTTTATCACAGGCAATCTTTATCCCCACAGTGTATCTGCATGGAACAGCATTAATTTTCACTGGTGCAAGCTGCATCATTAAATATATATCTAGCAGTTTGTAAGAGAGATCTGTTCTGGAACATTTAACAACCTTTCGTGTTATCTGTGGAAGTTGTGGATAGACCTCCCAATATCACAAAAGCAAAATACCTGCGGCACTGAAGACAAAAGGGAGAATGCTGGTTATAAGCTACATGATCTGCTGAATCTATTGAGAAATTATTTTTGTTCGTATTAATGGTCTTTCACTAGAACCAAGAAAGTTTGAGTAAAAGTATAAGGTTGTATTAGATTTTTAGCAAGTTACAGAGACAGGGTAAGGAAAGAGGCCAAGAAGCAAGATCTTTAAGGTGAATGTCAGAAGAGATTGCATCTGCTTGGCTGCTGATGTTGGACAGAAGCAAATGACTGTAGAGCAGTTTAAGAAATAAACTGCATCTAGCTGAGGTTAAATACAGAAAGCAATGTTTTACCAATACCTGCTGGGGTAGTCGGTTTGGAGTGGAGAATTCAAATCACAGAAAACTTGCCTAGCACTTGACTGCCGAGAACACCCACACCTCTCCGTAGTCTAAGCCTGTCCTTAGATATCACCTTTTACTTTTCACTGCCTAGCTATCTATCCTTTATATCCCTGGTTATTCTGGCAGAATTCACATTTCTTGGTTGAATTTGTAGGTGCTTATTCTGACTACAAAGCATATATTTTAAAAAGAGTGCATGCCTGGTAGTTGTGGGTTTCAAGAATTAAAAATAGGTAATGACTTTGCAAGTACTGATAAATGTAACTGTAGTGTTGCCAGAGTTGCACACTGGAGCAGACAACCAGGTGGTGGAAAATGCACAGGAGATCAGAAGCTGTAAATAGAAAAGACGAAGCAGTGCAGCTGGTAGAGTGGCTGCCTCACAACGCCAGAGACCCGGGTTCAATCCTGACCTCAGCTGCAGTTTGGAACACTTTCCCTGTGACTGCGTGAGTTTGACATGGTTGGTAATTGTCTCTGAGATGTAAGTGTGTGGTAGAACCTGGAGGAGTTGATGAGATGCAAGGAGAATAAAAATTGAATGTAAATGGCTGGTTGATAGTTGGGTCTGTCTCAGTGGCCAAAGGCCCATTCGCGTGCTGTATCCGTTTGACTTTGTAGCTTTCCTTACGTTTTTTTACTCTGATTTTTATGACCACTGGTGGTCTGATTTTGTACATCTGCTCTTCTCCGCATTTATTTTATTCATACCTGTGGGATGGGTTTGAGACTGAGGTACTAAAAGGCAGTGGCTGATGTTTGATGACCATCTGTTGTCTAAACTCAATAATGTTCATCTGGTTTGGGTTTGTAAAACTGTGGCATGCAACAAACTGTATTCCAGCACATTAGTACATAATGGGAGATGAAGTGTGATTCAAGGATGTTTTAAAAAGCTGCATTGTGTATGCATTATTGTTGTGTGTCTTGATGTAATCTTGCAATTTCTGTAGCAGCATTTACTTTTTTTTAAGGTTTATACACGTTCGGTGATAGATCCAATCCCCCCTGCTGCCAGCAAGGAACCAGGTGGTGATGGCACTAAGGAATCCGAGAAAGCAAAAAAGAAAACTAAGATGACAGATGATGAGATTATGGAAAAATTGAGTAAGTGCTTACAAGTTTTACAAGCAGTTCTCTGCGGTAATCACACTGTTGTAGGTGCAAAGCAAGATATTTAGATTTAATGTGGTAGAACTGATGCGTGTGTTGGATCTTCACATACAGCAGCTGTGGAGTTCATGGAAAGAGCTTGAGGAAGGGTTTTAATAAGTGAGTTGAACGTTAGTTTAAGACATTTACTATGACTGGATGCTATCTTGAAACACTTCACTTGACTGCCAAAACAATCAATCCTTTGAATTTCAGAATTAAAACGGGAGCCTCAAGAATGACACATTGTGTTTTTCGACACCATTTTATTGGTGGTTTGTCAGGTGTCTTTTCTTCCAAGTGGACAATCGCATTTTGTGCTTGCTTATGGAAGAACATTACTTACTTGATGTTCCACCTTATTATAGTTAAAGGCAGGGAAATTGTTTAACTGCAACCACTTTTACAATTTATATAAACTATAATCTCGGTTTTGTACTCTAAGGTTCTTGAAATTTGCACATGCCACCATTGCAGCCTCTATTTCTCCCTTGTGATTTGCTTAATAAACCAGTTAAATATTGGGGGCCCCACTCCATTCTGGTTAAAATGAAATAAGTAAAATCTCGGATCAAGTCAAATGGACAGCATTGTGATAGAGTTGCTGTGTACTGCAGAGGAGAGGTGAGGTTGATCTATGCTGTGAACAGTTTCTGACTTGGATCATATAGTAATATTGATCTTGACTGTAAGCAAGCACTGAGCATTTGGGCAGGTGGATTCTGCCTATAATTTTGTGCTGTATATTGCAGAGATGGGAGATTAAGCACTGCATTGTGAGAATTTTAATTGGGTGCTGTGCATTTGGAGCACTGAAAGACTATTCAAGTTCAAGTTTAATTGTCATTCAACCATACATGAATATAGCCAAACGAAACAGCATTCCTCTAGGCCAAGGAGCAAAACACATTACCAACAGCACATAACAGAAATAGCGTATGTAATTATGATTTCAGAAAAGCATACAGCCACAAAGAAAAAAAAATAATAATCTAGCCCAAATCCATAAGTGGCATGTCTGTAGATTTATAGAAACATAGAAAATAGGTGCAGGAGTAGGCCATTCGGCCCTTCAAGCCTGCACCGCCATTTATTATGATCATGGCTGATCATCCAACTCAGAACCCAGCCTTCCCTCCATACCCCCTGACCCCTGTAGCCACAAGGGCCATATCTAACTTCCTTTTAAACATAGCTAATGAACTGGCCTCAACAGTTTGCTGTGGCAGAGAATTCCACAGATTCACCACTCTCTGTGTGAAGAAGTTTTTCCTAACCTCGGTCCTAAAAGGCTTCCCCTCTATCCTCAAACTGTGACCCCTCGTTCTAGACCTCCCCAACATCGGGAACAATCTTCCCGCATCTAGCCTGTCCAATCCCTTTAGGATCTTATACGTTTCAATCAGATCCCCCATCAATCTTCTAAATTCCAACGAGTACAAGCCCAGTTCATCCAGTCTTTCTTCATATGAAAGACCTGCCATCCCAGGAATCAATCTGGTGAACCTTCTTTGTACTCCCTCTATGGCAAAGATGTCTTTCCTCAGATTAGGGGACCAAAACTGATGTTGCTTTATGTGATGTTGCTTTGGTCATCTTGTTCCTCCACCAACTGAGCACCAACAGAAGAGGCTAGCCCCCAACCCAATACAGATACCAGTACACCCCACAGTGGCTCTACTGCACTTCCTTGGCGCCTCCTCTCCTGGGTGGCTGCGACAGGAGATCCTGCATCCTTAGTGTGGTCCTAGTCTGAATCATAACCAAAGCAATACAGCGTCCCCACTGTCTGTCTCGTCAATGAACTAGTGAAATGGACTGGGTAACTGAGTTCTTCATTTAATTGCAATTAAAGATTGTCCATTTGAGGGGTGGAAAGTGAAGGACATGGGTTGTACCTGGGTGCTGTGCTCATTTTGAACACAACCTTTGGAAGAATATATTTATCTTTCAGCGATACAATGTGCAATCATTTAAATTGTACCAGGGACTAAAAGCACAAAAGACTGAGAAATATGCATAGACAAAGTTTGTTTTCCTTTAATTACAGGTGATTTAATGGTGTACGCTAATGAAGAATTTTTAAGATAATGTGGAAGTAGATGAGGGAAAACTTGTTTCTGTGTCATTTGTCAAGTCGGGGATTTTAAGGATTTGGATCTTGGTCAAGTTAATGGAGTAATGTGCAGATCATCTGTATACTGACAGCATACAGAATCGGTTCAAGGAGCTGAGTGAATTACTGTTCCTCTGAATAACTGAGTACTCTTCATTGAGGTGATGGGAAATATGTGATGCAGGCCGCAGCACTCAATGGGGAAAGGATGAAATTCACAAGAGGGGGTGGTCTAATCTCCAAATTGGATAAAGGATTTGTAATTGAGGTATTCTGATTTGTACTTAAGGACTATGCTCTGGGTTGTGATAGTTTGGATATTGGAGACTATCTGTGAACCATTTGAATGTCCTGGGGCTTCTTATTGTGTTATAAACTCATTTCTCCATCTTTATACAGGAAGCATTGTGAGTGTTGGAGATCCAAAAAAGAAGTACACCAGATTTGAGAAAATTGGACAGGGGTAAGTTCTAATTCTTCAGCTTCTATGCAACCTTTGTCAGGATAGATGTATTAGGTTCTGGAAGACTGATAGAATATGACTGAGTTCTTGAGATCACTTTAGAGCTCTGATCATTGTAGTTTTTAAGACAGTTTTTCACCTGTTGGGAATCCAGATTATACTTCCCAGTGAGAGGGGTTTCAGATCATATTAGTGCACTAATGCAGAAATACTTCACTGTCCTGATTAAAGGTCTCAGCCTGAAACATCAACTGTTTATTCCTCTCCATAGATGCTGTGTGACCTGCTGAGTTCCCAACATTTTATGTGTATTACTCGATTTCCATCATCTCCAGAATCTCTTGTATTTACACTTATTATTCTGTTTCCTCACAGTGCTTCTGGGACTGTATTCACTGCTATTGATGTTGCCACAGGACAGGAGGTAAATCACTGCTAAACCTGGAAGCTGTCTATTATCAGGCTAAGGTTGGGGGCTTTCCACTTCTAGGCATCAAGATACTAGGGCAGTAAACAATCTACTAGTGGAACTATGCAGGTTGAGAAGCATCTGTTGAAGGGGGCAAGATATTGTCTATGTATTCAGTCAAAGTCAGGACCCTGCCCCAAAAAATTATCAGTTCTTTTCCCCCTGCAGATGCTACTCAATCTGCTAAATTGCTCCAGCAGATTGCTTGTTACTCCAAAGTCCAGCATATCCTCAATCCCTTGTCTGTAAGATACAAGGACATTATGTGCAGTAAGGTGCACCAAATCCACAAGTCATGATTTTAAATGTTACAGTCACATCCAAAATGTGTAATATCTTCTTTTCCTCAAAACTGTTTGTAACCTGAACTGTTGCTAAGTTGGCGATGAACAGTAAGAGTGTAGGAGACAGACAGGTGTGATGGGAGACTGAGCAGGCACGGAAAGAGCAGCTTCCAGCCAGCCTCATTGACTCAATGAGTGGGTGAATCTTCTTAGTGCTTGCAGCATTGCAGGGCTCAATGCAGCCCCCAATAGTTGTGGATCAAGGGGAGAGGAATCACTGAAATGTTCTATTGCACTCAACAGAAGATTTCTGTAGTCCTGCAACAGAAGCAACTCACCCCACCAGGGTCCCAAATGCTCATTTAAATGTACAGGGTGTCTATACAGTGGCAAGCAAAAGTTCGGGCACCCCGGTCAAAATTTCTGTTACTGTGAATAGCTAAGCAAGTAAAAGATGACCTGATTTCCAAAAGGCATAAAGTTAAAGATGGCACATTTCTTTAATGTTTTAAGTAAGATTACTTCTTTATATCCATTTTTTACAGTTTCAAAATAACAAAAAAGGAAAAGGGCCCAAAGCAAAAGTTTGGGCACCCTGCATGGTCAGTACTTAGTAACACCCTCTTTGGCAAGTATCACAGCTTGTAAACGCCTTCTGTAGCCAGCTAGGAGTCTTTCAATTCTTGTTTGGGGGATTTTTGCAAAAGGCTTCTAGTTCTGTGAGATTCTCGGGCCATCTTGCATGCACTGCTCTTTTGAGGTCTATCCACAGATTTTCGATGACGTTCAGGTCGGGGGACTGTGAGGGCCATGGCAAAACCTACAGCTTGCTCCTCTTGAGGTAGTCCATTGTGGATTTTGAGGTGTGTTTAAGATCATTATCCTGTTGTACAAACATTTGTAGAAGCCATTCTCTTTTCATCGTCAGCTTTTTTACAGACGGTGTGA
The DNA here is from genome assembly GCF_963921235.1 of Mobula hypostoma. Lineage (NCBI taxonomy): Eukaryota > Metazoa > Chordata > Chondrichthyes > Myliobatiformes > Myliobatidae > Mobula > Mobula hypostoma. The sequence continues at coordinate 95,149,333 of NC_086100.1, read as the reverse complement.
TGTTTACTTCCAGAATTTGCTGGTATTTAAATTGAATTCATTCTTCCCTCTACCAGTGAAATGTTCCCCGTGCCACTGGCTGCAACACAAGCCCAAATCATGATTGATCCACCCCCATGCTTAACAGTTGGAGAGGGGTTCTTTTCATGAAATTCTGCATCCTTTTTTCTCCAAACATACCTTCGCTCATTGCGGCCAAAAAGTTCTATTTTAACTTCATCAGTCCACAGGACTCATTTCCAAAATGCATCAGGCTTGTTTAGATGTTCCTTTGCAAACTTCTGATGCTGAATTTTGGCCGCAATGAGCAAAGGTATGTTTGGAGAAAAAAGGGTGCAGAATTTCATGAAAAGAACACCTCTCCAACTGTTAAGCATGGGGGTGGATCAATCATGATTTGGGCTTGTGTTGCAGCCAGTGGCGCGGGGAACATTTCACTGGTAGAGGGAAGAATGAATTCAATTAAATACCAGCAAATTCTGGAAGCAAACATCACACCGTCTATAAAAATGAAGATGAAAAGGGGATGGCTTCTACAACAGGATAATGATTCTAAACACACCTCAAAATCCACAATGGACTACCTCAAGAGACGTAAGCTGAAGGTTTTACCATGGCCCTCACAGTCCCCTGACCTGAACGTCATCGAAAATCTGTGGATAGAACTCAAGAGAGCAGTGCATGCAAGATGGCCCGAGAATCTCACAGAACTAGAAGCCTTTTGCAAGGAAGAATGGGCAAAAATTCCCCAAACAAGAATTGAAAGACTCCTAGCTGGCTACAGAAAGCATTTACAAGCTGTGATACTTGCCAAAGGGGGTGTTACTAAGTACTGACCATACAGGGTGCCCAAACCTTTGCTTCAGGCCCTTTTCCTTTTTTGTTATTTTGAAACTGTAAAAGATGGAAATAAAGAAGTAATCTTACTTAAAACATTAAAGAAATGTGCCATCTTTAACTTTATGCCTCGTGAAAATCAGGTCATCTTTTACTTGCTTAGCCATTCACAGTAACAGAAATTTTAACCGGGGTGCCCGAACTTTTGCATGCCACTGTATAGTGGGTGTTCATAACATGGGGGAACTTGTACTGGTTTCTGGAAAGAAGCTTTACTTGGGTTGTGTCTATGAACAATGAAGAAAGGTATTTTATATGGATGCTGCCCATTACTGATCTTGGGTTTAGTTTATTGCCCAAAAGAGCAGTCAAGTCAGCTTGTTAATGATCTGTGGGTGTTACGATGAATTAGGTGAAGCCAGAGGTGCTGTTTGAAATTATATGGCTGCATGATCGTTGTGAGAAAGTAATTTAGGAAGTTTTATCCTGATGGTGCTGAAGAAATATTCTTGCCTGCCACAGCCTGCCAAAAACTCTACCTTCCATGTGGGAGAAAACTAGGTATGGCAAGATGAAGCAGACTTCCTGTAGTTTAGGAATGCGATGATTATACAGTGGCTTTGTCTGATCCTGCCTGTAAGCAGAGCATTGTATTTATGATAGGGTTGCGCTGTGATGGTGCTGCATTTGGACAAGCTGCATAACCATGCCATGCATGTTCTTTCCCAGGTGGCAATCAAACAGATCAACCTGCAGAAACAACCAAAGAAAGAGCTGATCATCAATGAGATCTTGGTGATGAAAGAGCTGAAGAACAGCAACATTGTCAATTTCCTCGACAGGTAATAGAGAAAGAACAAGTTTGTTTGCACAATACCAGTTAGAATCTGCTTTATGCATTCCTCCATCCACCTCTACCTACAGTGAAATAATTCCTCTTTGAAATCTCTCGGCCATCACCTTGTGACTGCTAAGTGTATATTGTTGTCTTTATGATATTCCTCAGAAATGGGTTTGTAACCTGTGCTGGAAATATAATTGAGAAGCTGTATCTGCAGCACTCTTGCTGTTAATGGGCCATTGTTACAAACAACTGCTGCCTTTTTGTTCTAGCTACCTGGTGGGAGATGAGTTGTGTGTTGTCATGGAATATCTGGCTGGAGGTTCTCTGACCGATGTTGTTACCGAAACCTGTATGGATGAGGCACAGATTGCTGCTGTGTGCAGGGAGGTAAGTGTCAATACGAAGTTTCTTTCCAATTCTTCAGCATCTTTCTTATACTAATAGGAAAACTTGTGGTCATCATAGTTAGAAAATAAGGGAGTGTCATTAAAATCTGAGGTGTGTCGGAATTTCTCCTATCAGAGTGTGGTAAATCTCTAGAATTCTTTACCCTGGGGCAATGTAGACCGTGGAGATCTTTAAAGAAAAGGTAGATGTATTTTTTTGAAAGATCGGGGTACTGAGGGCTATGGGAGCAGCCACATAAGCCTGTAGAGATCTCGATTGTGGCCACTTTGCATGGTTTCTATTTTTTTGTATAATTCATCACTTATGATTTAGCTACCCACAGGAGTGACTGCTGGCATAAGCTGCTTCATTTTCATTCATTTTCACCTGACTTCTACTGGTTTACAAAAATGCCTGTGGATCAGCTGATTTCTGAAGCAGATTCCACAGCTGTATCACTGGAACTTCAGTGCTGTAACATGGGTTACCCTTGATTCCTTGTTTCAATTGAAAATACTGAATAAGCTGGCAATTTCTGATATTTTATTATTTATATACATATTATTGACACTTGCCTGGCAAATAATAGTCTGTTTACAGGATGGTGTAGATATGGCAGGGAAAATTCTGCCTTGTATATCTCTTTACATTTAGTTGATCTCTGCTTCTAAATAAGAAAAAAAAATCACGTACTGTCAGCCATTTTTCAAAAATGTGCTTCTGATTTCTCTTATTTCCAATTGCATTTACCTGGTGTTCCCCAGGTCCACCTGCCTTTACCTAGTGTTCCTCAGGTCCACCTGCATTTACATGGTGTTCCTCAGGTCCACCTGCATTTACCTGGTGTTCCTCAGGTCCACCTGCATTTACCTGGTGTTCCTCACGTCCACCTGCATTTGCCTAGTGTTCCCCAGGTCCACCTGCCTTTACCTAGAGTTCCCCAGGTCCACCTGCATTTACCTAGTGTTCCCCAGGTCCACCTGCCTTTACCTAGTGTTCCTCAGGTCCACCTGCCTTTACCTGGTGTTCCTCAGGTCCACTTGCATTTACCTGGTGTTCCTCAGATCCACCTGCCTTTACCTGGTGTTCCTCAGATCCACCTGCCTTTACCTGGTGTTCCTCAGGTCCACCTGCCTTTACCTGGTGTTCCTCAGGTCCACCTGCCTTTACCTAGTGTTCCTCAGGTCCACCTGCCTTTACCTGGTGTTCCTCAGGTCCACCTGCCTTTACCTGGTGTTCCTCAGATCCACCTGCCTTTACCTGGTGTTCCTCAGGTCCACCTGCCTTTACCTGGTGTTCCTCAGGTCCACCTGCATTTACTTAGTGTTCATCAGGTCCACCTGCATTTACCCGGTGTTCCCCACGTCCACCTGCCTTTACCTAGCGTTCCTCAGGTCCACCTGCAGTTATATGGAAGAGAAAGGAGATGGGTTACTTTTAAAGGTGAAAGCAGCAAAAGAAAAACAGGCCCTTTGACCAAATGTACCTAATTCAATCATCAACTACACATCTACACTAATCCCGTTAACCAGTTCTAGGTCTGAAGCCATTTCAGCCTTGGCAATGTCAAGTGCCCATCTATTTACTACTAAAATGTAGTGAAGGTGCCCACTTCCGCCATTCAGGCAACATGTTCCAAATTCCAGTCACCCTCTGGGTTAAAAACAAAATTATTTCCCATTCCTTCAAAGTTTTTGTTGCCTACCCTCAACCTATGCTCGTTAACACTTTTTGCCTCTTTTACAGTGAAAACTTTTCTGTTATTTACCCTGTCTATGCTTCTGAGAATTCTGTACACTTCAACCAGATCCCCCTGTGGTCCAAGAAAAACAAGCCCAGCCTGCCCAGTCTCTCCACAAAACTGAAGCACTATAATGAAAGAATAAATCTGTGCATCAGGGTATCTCATTCACAGTCTTTGTTTTGAGATTCCCAGCACTGGAACTTATTAAATACAAAACAGTGCCCGATCTTCCCTTTCTTTCTGTTTAGTGCCTACAAGCATTGGAGTTCCTTCATGCGAACCAGGTCATACATCGAGACATCAAGAGTGATAACGTGTTGCTGGGAATGGATGGATCTGTGAAACTCAGTAAGTAACAGTTTGGCTCCCATCATACTGAAGCACTCCTCCTTACCATTAGTGAAAGGCTGCGTTTCATTAGGCTTAGATCTGGGAATTGAAAAGGAATTCGAAAGAATCAAAACTACAGATGCTGAAAATCTGGGGGGAGAAATGCAGTACTGGTAATGCTCAGGTTAGGCAGCAAATGTACATGAGAGAGGAGCTGGCCTAAGTTGATTGATAAGAGAATACTACCAGGGTTGACAGCAAAGCAGCAATGGCTGGAGTTTCTAAGAGCAATTCAGAAGGCGCTGAATACATACAGTGGCGTGCAAAAGTTTGGGCACCCCTGGTCAAAATTTCTGTTACTGTGAATAGTTAAGTGAGTAGAAAATGAACTGATCTCCAAAAATCATAAAGTTAAAGATGAAACATTCTTTTCAACATTTTAAGCAAGATTAGTGTAGTATTTTTGTTTTGTACAATTTTAGAGTGGAAAAAAAGGAAAGGAGCACCATGCAAAAGTTTGGGCACCCCAAGAGATTTGAGCTCTCAGATAACTTTTACCAAGGTCTCAGACCTTAATTAGCTTGTTGGGGCTATGGCTTGTTCACAGTCATCGTTAAGAAAGGCCAGGTGATGCAAATTTCAAGCTTTATAAATACCCTGATTCCTCAAAACTTGTCCCAACAATCAGCAGCTGCCTAGCACTCTGAAAATTAAAATAAATGATGCCCACAAAGCAGGAGAAGGCTATAAGAAGATAGCAAAGCATTTTCAGGTTGCCGTTTCCTCAGTTCGTAATGTAATTAAGAAATGGCAGTTAACAGGAACGGTGGAGATCAAGTTGAGGTCTGGAAGGCCAAGAAAATTTTCTGAGAGAACTGCTCGTAGGATTGCTAGAAAGGCAAATCAAAACCCCCATTTGACTGCAAAGGACCTTCAGTAAGATTTAGCAGACTGTGGAGTGGTGGTGCACTGTTCTACTGTGCAGTGACACCTACACAAATAGGACCTCCATGGAAGAGTCATCAGAAGAAAACCTTTCCTGCATCCTCACCACAATATTCAGTGTCAGAAGTTTGCAAAGGAACATCTAAACAAGCCTGATGCATTTTGGAAACAAGTCCAGTGGACTGATGAAGTTAAAATAGAACTTTTTGGCCGCAATGAGCAAAAAGTTTTGGCCGCAATGTTTGGAGAAAAAAAGGTGCAGAATTTCATGAAAAGAACACCTCTCCAACTGTCAAGCATGGGGGTGGATCAATCATGATTTGGGCTTGTGCTGCAGCCAGTGGCACGGGAAACATTTCACTGGTGGAGGGAAGAATGAATTCAATTAAATACCAGTAAATTCTGGAAGCAAACATCACACCGTCTATAAAAATGAAGATGAAAAGGGGATGGCTTCTACAACAGGATAATGATTCTAAACACACCTCAAAATCCGCAATGGACTACCTCAAGAGACGTAAGCTGAAGGTTTTGCCATGGCCCTCACAGTCCCCTGACCTAAACGTCATCGAAAATCTGTGGATAGAACTCAAAAGAGCAGTGCATGCAAGATGGCCCGAGAATCTCACAGAACTAGAAGCCTTTTGCAAGGAAGAATGGGCAAAAATCCCCAAACGAGAATTGAAAGACTCCTAGCTGGCTACAGAAAGCATTTACAAGCTGTGATACTTGCCAAAGGGGGTGTTACTAAGTACTGACCATGCAGGGTGCCCAAACTTTTGCTTTGGGCCTTTTTCCTTTTTTGTTATTTTGAAACTGTAAAAGATGGAAATAAAATAGTAATCTTGCTTTAAATATTAAAGAAATGTGTCATCTTTAACCTTATGCCTTTTGGAAATCAGGTCATCTTTTACTTGCTTAGCTATTCACAGTAACAGAAAATTTGACGGGGGTTCTCAAACTTTTACATACCACTGTAAGTGCCAAAAATGTAGTATTCTAAAGGCAGGATGATCCAACTGTGTGTGACAAAAAGATGTCAAAGCTAACATAAAAGCAAAAAAAAAGGACATATAATAGACCAAAAATTAGTGAGAAGTTAGAGGATGAGAAAGCTTTTAAAAACCAACAGAAGGCATCTAAAAAAGCCATGAAGAGAGAAAAGTTGAAATATGAAGGTAAGCTTTCCAATATCAAAGAGGGTACCAGAAGTTTTTTTGGATATACAAAGAGTAAAAGAGGCAAGAGTGGATATTGGACCGCTGGAAAATGACTCTGCAGGGATAGTAGTGGGGGACAAGGAAATGCCAGATGAGCTAAGTAAGTATCTTGTATCAGTCTTCACTGTCGAATACACTAGCAGTATCCCTGAAGTTTAAGAGTATGAGAATGCAATTGCTATTACTAGAGAGATGGTGCTTAGGAAGCTGAAAGATCTGAAGGTAGATGGTGGACTACACCCCAGGGTACTAACAAAACTTAACTGAAGAGATTGTGGAGGCATTAGTAATGATCTTTAAAGAATCACTATATTCTGGCATGGTCCCAGAGGACTGGAAGCTTGCAAATGTCACTCCACTCTTCAACAAGGAGTTTGGCAGAAGGAAGGAAATTATAGGCTAGTTAGCCTGACCTCAGTGATTGGGAAGATATTCACAGCTGAACAGGTGAGAAGACAGCTGAAACGTCTCTACCCAAGCAAGGCTGTAGGACCGGATGGTGCCAATACCAGGGTGCTCAAAGCCTGTGCCCCTCAGCTATGTGGAGTACTTTGCCATGTATTCAACCTGAGCCTGAGGCTCTGGAGGGTTCCTGTGCTGTGGAAGACGTCCTGCCTCGTCCCTGTGCCAAAGACGCCGCGCCCCAGCGGCCTCAGTGTCTACAGACCGGTGGCATTGACCTCCCACATTATGAAGTCCCTGGAGAGACTTGTTCTGGAGCTGCTCCAGCCTATGGTCAGGCCACACTTAGATCCCCTCCAGTTTGCCTACCAGCCCCGACTAGGAGTTGAGGATGCCATCAATCGTCTACCTGCTGAACTGTGGCTACGCCCACCTGGACAAGCCAGCGAGCACTGTGAGGGTCATGTTTTTTGATTTCTCCAGTGCGTTCAACACCATCTGCCCTGCTCTGCTGGGGGAGAAGCTGACAGCGATGCAGGTGGATGCTTCCCTGGTGTCATGGATTCTTGGTTACCTGACTGGCAGACCACAGTACGTGTGCTTGCAACACTGTGTGTCCGACAGAGTGATCAGCAGCACTGGGGCTCCACTGGGGACTATCTTGTCTCCCTTTCTCTTCACCATTTACACCTCGGACTTCAACTACTGCACAGAGTCTTGACATCTGCAGAAGTTTTCTGATGACTCTGCCATAGTTGGATGCATCAGCAAGGGAGATGAGGCTAAGTACAGGGCTACGGTAGGAAACTTTGTCACGTGGTGTGAGCAGAATTATCTGCAGCTTAATGTGAAAAAGACTAAGGAGCTGGTGGTAGACCTGAGGAGAGCTAAGGTACTGGTGACCCCTGTTTCCATCCAGGGGGTCAGTGTGGACATGGTGGAGGATTACAAATACCTGGGGATATGAATTGACAATAAACTGGACTGGTCAAAGAACACTGAGGCTGTCTACAAGAAGGGTCAGAGCTGTCTCTTATTTCCTGAGGAGACTGAGGTCCTTTAACATCTGCCGCACGATGCTGAGGATGTTCTACGAGTCTGTGGTGGCCAGTGCTATCATGTTTGCTTTTGTGTGCTGGGGCAGCAGGCTGAGGGTAGCAGACACCAACAGAATCAACAAACTCATTCGTAAGGCCAGTGATGTTGTGGGGATGGAACTGGACTCTCTCACGGTGGTGTCTGAAAAGAGGATGCTGTCTAAGTTGCATGCCATCTTGGTCAATGTCTCCCATCCACTACATAATGTACTGGGTGGGCACAGGAGTACATTCAGCCAGAGACTCATCCCACCGAGATGCAACACTGAGCGTCATAGGAAGTCATTCCTGCCTGTGGCTATCAAACTTTACAACTCCTCCCTTGGAGGGTCAGACACCCTGAGCCAATAGGCTGGTCCTGGACTTATTTCATAATTTACTGGCATAATTTACATATTACTATTTAACTATTTATGGTCCAATTACTATTTATTATTTATGGTGCAACTGTAACGAAAACCAATTACCCCCGGGGTCAATAAAGTTTGACTATGACTATTGGAGTTGATTGTTAAGGATGAGGTTTCGGGGTACTTGGAGACACATAATAAAATAGGCCAATGTCAACATGGTTTCCCTACAGAAAAACCTTACCTGACAAATCTGTTGGGATTCTTTGAGGAAGTAACAAGCAGTATAGACAAAGGACAGTCAGTGGATGTTGTGTACTTGGATTTTCAGAAGGCCTTTGACAAGGTGTCACACATGACGCAGCCATGGTATTACAGGAAAGGTATTAGAATAGTTAGAGTATTGGCTGATTGGCAGGAGGCACAACAGTATTGTGAGCAGTTTGGAGCCCTTTACGTAAGAAAGGATGTGCTGACATTAGCGAGGGTTGGAAGAAGGTTCACGAAAATGATTCCCTAATGAAAGGTTTATCATTTGAGGGCTCTGTGCTTGTACTCACTGGAATTTAGTAGAATGCAGGGTGATCTCATTGAAACCTATCAAATGTTGAAAAGCCTGTTTCCTATAGTGTGGGAGTCAAGAACCAGGGAGCACAACCTCTGAATAATGGTACATCTATTTAAAATGGAGATGAGGAACAACTTTAGCCAGAGAGTGGTGAATCTGGAATTCTTTGCCACAGACGGCTGTGGAGGCCAGGTCATTGGGTATATTTAAGGTGGAGGTTGATGGGTTCTTGATTAGTCAGGGCATGAAAGGTGATGGGAAGAAGGCAGGAGAGTGGGGTTGAGAAGAAAATGGTGGAGCAGACTCAACGGGCAGAATGATCTATTTCTGCTCCTCTGTCTTTTGGTCTTGTGTACAAAGAGAAACTTAATATTTCAGGTTGAATCCCCTTCATCAAAACATGTTATACATAAAACTTAAATGTAGTCTTGATATTATGTTACCGTTTTAACATTCTCAATTTGACTGATTTTCCAATGTTAAGGTTTCTTGGCTGAATAAAGATTGATGCTAATAACTGTGGAGACTAGGATTATGGCAAGTTGCACAAATTGTTGAAGTTGCACAATCCTTTCAACGCAGATCACCATTCTGTGTGTTGGCTAGTACAAGAAGATGTTACATTTTCTCTACATGTTACAAGGGGTGTTCTTTCCACAAACTACAACAGCAATTCAATCATGTTTCTCACTGAAGGAATAATATTCTGAAATCTGCTAATGACTTAAAAAAAACTCCCTTGTTTGTGTTTACTTGTTATCCCGGTAAAATATTTTAACATTAATCGTTTTGTTCTCTTTGTGCCCATAAAGCCGATTTTGGCTTCTGTGCCCAGATTACGCCAGAGCAGAGCAAACGCAGCACCATGGTAGGAACCCCTTACTGGATGGCACCAGAGGTGGTGACAAGAAAAGCTTACGGTCCCAAAGTTGATATCTGGTCGCTGGGAATCATGGCAATTGAAATGGTGGAAGGAGAACCTCCTTATCTAAATGAGAATCCACTGAGGGTAAGTCTACTTTCACTGGTGGTCTTGTATATGAAGATTTGAAGTATATTGTGATTATTAAGTCATCCTAATTTTAGATAGATGTCAAGGATCTAAGGTGCTTCCCACTGCTGAAGATAGAACGTGGAGATTTTAATGCATTCGTTTTTTATATTATGAAGACTTTCTCTGTCCCCTTCAAAGTATGTGGTTTAATATTTATTTATCAAGCATGGGATGATAATTGTGTGGAATAGACCTCACTGCAGATAGTGGAGACAAATGATTTGATAAAGATTGGAAGAATGAAAGTCACTGGGGAGGTGGGAGGGAGACAAGAGGTTTCATTGTCTTTGACTCAGCCAAAAGATCACAGAATCCTGTCTGATTTTGTATTTCCTCTCTTTCTATTGCCTCTTCTTTTTTCGAGGAAACAGGCCACTCACTATCTCTGCCAACCAGTTGGCACCCATCTGTATTAATCACATCTACCAATATTAGCCCATAGCCTTCTACACCTCAGTAATTTTAGACACTTCAGTGCTGCCAGCAACTCTGCTTTCACCATTCTCTCTGTCAATGCATTCCAGGTACCTGTCACTCTCTAGGTGGAAAAAATCCCCCTCTGATACTACCCCCCCCCCCTTAATTTCTAACCCTTGGTACAGTTCTCCTTTAGGAAAAAGGAAATTAAGAAGGCTAACTTGGCTGCAGGTACAATTGAAATGCAAAGCCCTAAGACCACCCCCTCCCCGTAACTCCTGACTTTCTTACTGGTAAATGTACAGTCTCTGAAAAATAAAATTGAGGATCTTGGAGCAAGGTTGCATTATCAAAGGGACATCAGGGACTGCTCTATACTTTGCTTCACAGAGTCATGGCATGTCATTTTGGACGCAGCGCTGCAGCCCAAGGGCTTCACCATTCAGAGCAAAGACAGGACAGCTGAGTCTTTTAAAGGTAGAATGGACAGGGTATAGTTCATGATTAACTCATAGTGATCCACCTGTGTGGCAACTCTGACTCGATCCTGCACATCCAACCTACAACATCTAGGTGCATATTCCTCCTTTGGCCAATGTCAGGCAGGTACTGGGGGAGCTGAGCACTGTGTTCAGCAGTCACGAAGCAGCACACGCTGATACCTTCCTTATCATTGTGGGGGATTTCAACCAGCCAGCTTGAAGAAATCTCTAAACAACTACCACCAACATATTACTTGTGGAACCAGAGGAGCCAACACACTTGACCATTGTTACACCACCGAGAATGCTTGCTGTGCCATCCCATGCCTGCACTTTGGAAAGTCCAATCACCTTTTAAAACTGAAAAAACAATTTCAAGTGAAGTTAGAGACAGAATCAGATGCACATGAGTTCTGGCAGGCTTTACAGGCCATTACTTCCCACAACCCGAAACCTAACATTGTGAGTGGCTATGGTATTTCACTTCCAGAAGAGCTCAGTGCCTTTTACGCATGCTTTTGAGAGGGAGAATAAAACTACACCTGTGCGATTCCCTGCAGCATCTGGTGACCACGTGATATCTGTTTTGGAGGCTGATGTCAGAACACCTTTCAGGAGGGTGAACCTTTGCAAGGCTTCAGGCTCTGATGGTGTATCTGACATGGCTCTGATAACCTGTGCCAGCCAATTGGCAGGAGCATTCAAGGCCCAAGAAGAGCAGGATGAGCTGCTCAATGGCTATCGCCCAGTTGGACTCACATCTGCTGTGATGAGGTGCTGTGAGAGGTTGGACATGACTAGGATTAACTCCTGCCTAAGCAAGGAGCTGGACCTGCTGCAACTTGCCTGTTGTCACAATAGGTCTATAGCCGATACAATCTCACTGGCTTTCCACTCAGTCTTCGAGCACCTAGACTGCAGCAATAACTATGTTAGGCTGCTGTTTATTCATTACAGCTCAGCGTTCAACACCATCAAACCCTCAGTACTAATCAACAAGCTTTTCTCATTGCTGCCATCAGGGAGGAGATACAGGAGCCTGAAGACACAGACTCAATGTTTTAGGAACGGCTTCTTCCCCTTTGCCATCAGATTTCCAAATGGATAATGAACCCATGAACACTACCTCACTTTTTTTTTAGTTTTTCGCTCTTGCACTATACTTTGTTATGCTTTGCAATGTACTGCTGATGCAAAACAACACATTTCACAACATATGCCAGTGATATTGAACCTAATTCTGATTAGGGCCCATTGTAAAGATCAGTAACTTTAAATCCATGTAATCAGAATGCAAAGCTAATATCAAAGTTCAAACTAAACTTGTTCTCAAAGTACATATATGTCACCATATACAACCCTGAGATTTATTTTCTAGTGAGCACACTCAATAAATCTATAATGGAATAATAACCATAATAGAATCAATGAAAGACTGCACTCTGTTCAACCAATGTGCAAAAGGCAACAAACTGTGCAAATACAAAAAGGAAATAATAAATAAGTAAACTATAAATATCAAGGACATGAGATGAGGAGCCTTTGAAAGTGAGTCCATAGGTTGTGGGAACATTTCAGTGATGGAGCAAGTGAAGTTATTCCCTTTGGTTCAAGAGTCTGACGGTTGAGGGGTAATAACTGTCCCTGAACCTGGTGGTGTGAGTCCTGAGGCTCCTGTACCACGTTCCTGATGGGAGCAGTGGGAAGAGAGCATGTCCTGGATGGTGGGGGTCCCTGATGATTGATGCTGCTTTCCAGCGAGAGTACTCCTTGTAGATGTGCTCAATGGTGGGGAAGGCTATATCCATGATGGACTGGGCCATATCCACTACTTTTTGTACGATTTTCAGTTCCAAGGCATTGGTGTTTCCATACCAGGTTGTGATGCAGCCAGTCAATATACTGTCCACCACACACCTATAGAAGTTTTCAGAGTTTTAAGTGTCATGCTGAATCGTTGTAAACTCCTAAGGAAGGAGAGGCGTACCGTGCTTTCTCCATAATTGCACTTATGTGCTGGGCCCAGGACACCTCCTCAAAAATAATTATTTGAAGTTGCTGACCCTCTCCACCTCTGATGAGGGCTAGTTCATGGACCTCTGGTTTCCTCCTCTTGAAGTCAATAATCAACTCCTTGGTCTTGTTGACATTGCGTAAGAGGTTGTTATGGCACCACTCAGCCAGCAACAGTGATAATGGTACAGTCTGACCAAAACAACACACCAGTATCCGATCCTTGCCTCGGCCCTAGTCTAACTCAGAGCTGACCAATGCCTTCAGAAGCGGCTCAGCAATCCAGTCAGTTCAAAGGTCAGACACAAGCAATGAATGCTGGTTTAGGCAGCAAATTCAAATCCTACAAACGAAGAATAAATAATTTAAATGACGATCATCAATTGGAATTGATTTATTTTTGTCACATGTACCAAGGTAAAAACTTTGTTATGCGTGCCATCCATACATATCATTTCAAAACATAAGTACTACGAGGGAAATACAAAGATGCAGAATGGTGTTACAGTTACAGAGAAAGTGCCATGTAGGGAGACAGTGAGATGCATGGGCCATGACAAGGGTAGATTGTGAAGGAAAGGGCTCATCTTCAACGTACAGGAGGTCTGTTTGAGAACCTAAAAGTGGCAGAGAAGCTGTCCTTGAGCCTGGCGGTGTGTGTTTTCAAGCTCTGTTCCTAAGATCCCCAGCTTTTCTCATTGTATCTGGTGAGACTTGTGTTCAATAAGGCATTTATGGCAGGTTGTTTTCTCGCACATTGACAGGTTCACAATCATTTGGGGAATATTAATTAAATGAAGCTTTTTGTAGTTCCTCTGACCTAGTTGAGATCTTTGCTAGAAACGAGGAGGAGGCAAGCAGGGTTCCATCTGGTCTAGCAACATTTCATTTATCTGTATACATTGTAGGCCTTGTACCTCATCGCCACTAATGGGACTCCAGAGCTTCAGAATCCAGAGAAGCTCTCTGGAATCTTCCGTGATTTTCTGAACCGCTGCTTGGAGATGGATGTAGAGAAACGGGGCTCTGGGAAAGAACTACTGCAGGTATTGATCCTATTTTAATTTGAAATTTCTAGCCAGTATCAATCTCTCCAAATGCTTGCTTTTTGTATGTAAATTCCCATTGATAGGTGTCCACATCCAAACAGATCTTTATTTATATGCATGTGTGCAAATTCTGCCATCATTCAGTGTTACCATTATTCATGAAGGATCTCTACGACTTCCACTAATATATTAGAATTTTGCTTTCCTCAAAATTAGAAAATTAATTCAGAGGAATCTGAACAACTGGATCCTTGGGAACTGCACTTACCTCCCCTACCTTACACATTCTGCCCATCATCTTTCACCCCTTCTCAGTCCACCAGCCAACATGGGCTGCTGTCTCACCACTCTCCCCCCCCCCCCCACACACACCCTTTCTTCTTTATGCTGGTCACCTCCCTTCTCCACTCAGTCCTGATGTAATTTCAACCTGAATCGCTGACAATCCGCCCCCTCCACCTGTTCAATCCTGTATCGATGCTGCTCAACCGTTTCTCCAGCCGATTGCTGCTCCAGATTCCAACATCTACAGTCTTTTGCATCTTAGAGGCTTGATAACTTCTCCCCTCCCTTAAGTTTAGCGTACGTCGTTGTCCTTCCTGTCAACCTAGAAGCTGGTCACTACATTTAACTAGTACTGTGCTAACTGTCAGTATTTTTTTCAATGGTATCGAAGGGTCATCTTTCTTGCTTTGTTCTGCAGCATCCATTCCTGAAGCTGGCTAAGCCCTTATCCAGTTTGACGCCGCTGATTTTGGCTGCCAAAGACGCGATGAAAAGCAATCGTTAGCTCTCCTCAATGACTCCCTTCTGCCCCAGAGATTCGGAATCAAGTATTACGGTCTGCAACAAAATGTCAGAGCAGCTGGCAGGCCCCACTCAGGCATTACACGTGCCTACCACCAGCTAACCCACACAAGCAAGGTCGATGCTGCTTTGATATTTCCAAACAAAAAGTGGTCCCTCTTCCTTCCCTCTACGTTTCAATACTTGAATTGCAGATTGAAAGACAGATTAGCTGCCGCCTCTGTGGAATTTGGACTTCTCCCAGCATGCAGTTCGCTCTGCCAGTTGCTTGTCTCCTAAGGACATTACGTACTGTATTGGGTGAGCGGGGCTTTGGGATGTTCTGCTTAATGCCTTTTTATGTATATTATGTATCTTAGTGGCGATTTGCATTAGGATTCAGGAGAGAAGCTGTGTAGCTGTCTTTTTTTTAAAAGAAAAGTTTTATTGTTTGTACTAACTTTCTGGAGTTCTGACTAGTCACCAGCACTGACTGTCGGGACCAAGTACCAGCTTCCTCCATGTTTGTGATCAGTGTGATGAAATTATTTTGATGTTAGTCACAAAATGCCTTGATGATTGGTGTGCACACTCGAAAGAGAGCTGTAGGAGTTAAATTTTTCTGTGGCTGTAATTGGGCAAATGTCGACGGATTCAAACTTGCAATAAGATGCTTGGCCCAAGTTATCCTAATATTGTTTTTGCAGTGGGACCTTCTCTGCATTGATGCCAGATTCCCCTCATCTTCATATTGCAGCCACAACAATGCATTAAATTATCTTAATGTTGGGTGCATTCATTGATGCTACACTGACTCCTAAGGCTTCTGCTGATGGAATGAGTTGAATGTTTAGTATTAGAACAGGTTAATTAGAATCTTCAAGTAGTATTCCCATCTGATGTACACAGGTGCTTACATTGTCAATGGCACAGACCCAAATGCCTTTCAATGCCCCAAAGTCTTATTTATTTTCATTAAAAAGAAAATTGTTTTGATTTATTTTCACTGTTGTTTAAAAACTGCGATGTGTTTACAGTAACAGTGGTTAATGCATCAGGTTTCTGTAGAATGCGACCTCTGCATTTTCAATCTTTTGCACTGCACCAACTATGTGCAGCCCCAGAGAGTGATGAGTGCAGTAACTGCATCCAGAGAACTCCTGATGTTCATACACTTCTCATTCTACACTGTATCCTTTGCAGATACCCCCTTCCCGTGTGCATCTTCTAGCTTTGTTACTGCACTGCACCCAACCTCCATGGATACACTGTGAAAAAAATGCATCATTGCATTGCAAACTTACCACTGTGCATCGCTGCACAACGAAAACATTGCATCAAGCCGCACTCCATGCAGCACACTGCACATTTCATATGGTCCCACACAATGTACAACATCATACATTGTCTATAAGCAAAACAATCGTTGGGAATGTGAGATGGGACACATGGAGAGCAGAGTTCTCATGTCCACTCACTGTTTGTGAAAGTAGTTACAATAAGATGTAGTCTCCAGGGAAGGGATGGGCCAATTCAGATAACCGGGGTTGTCCTTCTACCCTGACCTGCCTTTCAGAACTGTACAGAACCACAAGGCAGTGATGCAAAAGTTCAACCATTCAACACACTGTGACTGTGGCAAAATATCCAATGGATAGTACTCCACACACCTCACTGGTGGTTCTGATAAGAGTGTTGGTGAATTCTGTGGCTAAATTACTGCAGTATTAAAGGAGAAACTATAACAAAGAGATGAACACATCTATTAAAGTGCCTAACAGTAGAGTCTGATTTTACTGGGAATTTGGGGTTTTGGACTCTTTTCTAATTAATACTAAAACAAAATAAAATTTTTAGATAACACAAGTGTGTAACTTTCTGTTATTGTATTTAATCGTACTGATATTGAGAACATGGCTCACAGAAGTAAGGTCACTTATTGGACTTTATGAAGATGGGGCTAGTCATGAGAAGATCAGCTAAGTTGATGTGCATTATTGATTTAGTGCCCAGCTCTTCATCCTTGGAAAATTGCTCAAGCTGTGCCTGGTTAGTTGGCGGCGGACAGCAGTCTTGAGATCTTGCCAGAGATGTTCGATTGGGTTAAGGTGGGGATTCTTGACTGGGCCACTCAAGGACATTAATTTTTTTCGTTTGAAACCACTTCATGCTTGTTCTAATGGTGTGCTTTGGGTTGTTGTCCTGCTGAAAGACTAACTTCCTCCCCAGTTTAAGCTTTCTGGCAGAGAGTAGCAGGTTTTTATCCAAGATCTCTCTGTATTTAGCAGCATTCATCTTCCCATCAATCCTGAGCAAATTTCCAGCCCCTGCTGTTGAAAAGCATCCTCATTGCATTATGCTACCTCCACCATATTTTATTGCAGGTATGGCGTTACCTGATGCACAGTGTTCGATTGACACCACACACACACACAGATTTCTACTTCTCTGTTATCATTTCCATGACTTGTCTTGAATGCTATTTTGTTTTCATTTTGGTTTGGTCTGTTGAATATCTACCATCTGTTGGCCCTTACAG
Source organism: Mobula hypostoma (assembly GCF_963921235.1). Lineage (NCBI taxonomy): Eukaryota > Metazoa > Chordata > Chondrichthyes > Myliobatiformes > Myliobatidae > Mobula > Mobula hypostoma. Next base: position 95,132,269 of record NC_086100.1, on the reverse strand, counting down.
AGAAAGTGGTTATTTATTCTTATGAATTCATTGAAAACAGGTGATCCTCAGTTTCCATTAACCAACTGAGTGAGTTAGCAAGGTAATGTATTGCACCTGAGGAAAGTCAGTGTTACAATTACAAAAGGGATGAATACTTTTTCAGTTTTTAATTTTTAGTAATTTGACAGGTATTGGAATTTTGCTTTTGATTTATCATGATACACAATGTTTTGTAGATTTGCTCAAAAATCCTACTTCAATATATCTTATACTTAGAAAATGAGAGTAAAATCTGAAAACAGTTGTAGGGCTGAATGCTTTTTCAAGCCATTGTGATACAATTTAAAAGAAAACACAAGTAGAACAAAACAGTCAATTATAGTGCAAAGTAGTCATAGTGGCATAAGTGATCAACATTTCTGACGATCTATCCTGGGCTCAACATATTGATACAGTTGCAAAGAAGGCCTAAGAGTGGCTATATTTCATGAGGAGTTCGGTATGTCACCAAAGACTCAAGCAAATCTCTATAGATGTACCATGGAGAGCATTCTAACTGGTTGCATCACCGTCTGGCATGGAGGGGTCACTGCACAGGATCGAAAGAAGCTGCAGAATGTTTTAAACTAAGTCAACTCCACCATGGGCACTATACTGCCCAGCACTGAGGTCACCTTCAAAAGGTGATTGCCTCAAAATGCAGCAAATATCATTAAGGAACCTCATCACCCAGGACATGCCGTCTTCTCATTGCTACCATCAAAGAGGAGGTACAGGAGCCTGAAGATACACAATCAATGTTTCAGGGACAGCTTCTTCCCCTCTGCCATCAGATTCCTGAATGGACAATAAATTAATACTACCTCACTTTTTCTGCTCCTTTTGTACTTTTTTTTAATATATATATATATATTTGTTATTGTAATTTATCGTTTTTAAAAATTATGTATAACAATGTACTGCTGCCGCAAAACAACAAATTTCATGATGTATGCCAGATATATTACACCTGGTTCTGATAGTATTGTTAAACTGTAGTGATTAGGGTTTTTCCAGTTGGTTCAAGAACCAAATAGTTGAAGGGAAGTAGCTGTTATTGAACCTGGCGGTGTGGGACTTCAGGCTTCTGTACGTCCTGCTCAATGAGAGCTGCAAAAAGATGGCATTCCCTGGATGATGGGGATCTTTGATAGGTGTGGTTTTCTTAAGGGCCTCCTGTTGATATGACTGATGGTGGGAAGGGATAATGTGCATGATACACAAAGTTCAAAGGAAGATTTGTTGTCAGAGTACATGCGTGTCACCACATAAAACCCTGAGATTCTTTTTCCTGTGGGCATACTTAACAAATCTATAGAACAGGATCAATGAAGGAGAAAGAGCATAGTAGACAACAAACTACAAATGCAAATATAAATAAATAACGAGAGCATGAAACAACAAGATAAAGAGTTCTTGCAGTGAGATCACTGGTAGGAACATCTCAATAGATGAGTGTAGTTATCCCCTTTTGTTCAAGAGCCTGATGATTGAGAAGTAGTAACCATTCTTCAGCCTGGTGATGTGAGTCCTGAGACTCTTGTACCTTCTACCTCAAGGCAGCAGCGACAAAAGACCATGACCTGGATGGTGAGGAACTTTGATGACGGATGCTGCTTTTCTACAACAGTGTTTCATGTAGATGTGCTCAATGGTTGGGAGGGTTTTTACCCATGATGTAATGGGCCAAATCCACTACCTTTTGTAGGATTTTCTGTTGAAAGGTATTGGTGTTCCCATACCAGGCTGTATTGCAGCCTGTTAGTACACTTTCCACCACACATCTGTAGAAGTTTGTCATGCTGAATCTCCGCAGACCCCTGAGGAAGTATAGGTGCTGTCGTGCTTTCTTTGCAATTACATTTATATAATGGGTCCAGGACAGGTACTCTGGGATAGTGACACTTAAGAATTTAAAGTTACTGACCCTCTCCACCTCTGACCCTCCAATGAGTACCGGCTCATGGCCCTCTGGTTTCCCTCTCCTGAAATCTAATATCAGTTCTTTGGTCTTGCTAACATTGAGAGTTTGTTGTTATCGGCCAAATTTTGAATCTCCCTCCTGTATGCTGATTCATCACCACCTTTGATATGACCCACAACAATGGTGTCACTTGGCTGAGCTCATTACTCACTGCAGTTTCTTACTTTCTAATTGACATACTGGACCATGATGCAACTAGACAGGATACTTGCACAGTACACCTGTAAATTTGTTAGTTGACAACTGAAACCTCCTTAACCTCCTAAGAAAGTAAAGATGCTGGTGTGCTTTCCTTATGATTACTTCTATGTGCTGGACCCAGGATTTGATATGTTAACATCAGGAATTCAAAGCTGCTGACTCTAGAGTGCCTGTTTCCCCCAGTGTAGACTGCCGCATGGCTATCCTCCTTCCTTGTCCTGAAGTCAACAATCAGCTCTTTAGTTTTGATGCTGAGCGAGAGGGTTTTGTGGCTCCACTCAACTAGGTGACCTATCCCACTCCAGTCAGCTGACTCATCACTGCCTGTGATTTGTCCAACAATTGTGTCATTGACAAATTTGAGGAGGATGGCATCACAGATGAGGTGTTTGGTGAAGGTGACTCGGTTGACCAGTTCAGGAAGATAAGAAGGAAGAGTTTACCACAGTCTCACAATATCTGTGTGACTTACGTGAAGGCCATTTCAGCACTGAAGACCAGTCAGCAGTTAAAATAAAATTGTTTAGGGCATGTGGGCATTAATTGAACAGGTGACAATGGTAAGAAAAGTTGCTGGAGTGGAAACTCGCAAGGATAAGGGGTCATATTTTAAGGAGATACAAGCATCATAATTATCTGGGAGTAGTCTTTCAGCCCCTTGAGACTGAACACCACATCCCTGCCTACCAAGTATCCAAGTTTCTCTGCCTTAAAAATATTCATAAACTCTGATTTTTTTTGCCACCTTTTACAGAGGAGAATTCCAACCTCAGAGAAAAAAATGCCTTGTCTGTGTGTAATTGTTATAAAACAGTGACCTTGAATTTCTTCCATTCTTCCATTAAAGGGGAGATATGGGTCATCTAAGGGCAGGTGAGTCTTGATTTAAATTGGCATCATGTGTGTAGATGTGATAGGCTTGTTCCTGTGGTGTCTATGTTCTTGCTCTTCTAAATTCCAGCAGATTCAAACATAGTCTATCCAGTCCTTTCTCATCAAATAACCTGTCCATTCCACCTATCAAGCCAGTGAACTATTTTTGAACTGATTGCAATGCATCAACATTCTTTGAATTACAAACGTTTGTAACAAAAAAAGGTAATGGTCTAACACAATACTCCTGGTTTGAACCCACCATTGTCCTATATAACCGAAGCACAACTTTTGTATTCAATTTCCCTAGCAATGAACAATAGCATTGTTGTTTCATAGTTACTTGCTGTCCTTGTACACCAATCTTATGAAGATCATGTATTATCATCGTACAATCTTGCATCCTTATTTTTAATTATATAGAGTTGTCTTTTAAAGTTGCTTTCCTGCCAGTGATGATGGTAGAATTGGAGGGGATGGTTCTGGAAGGGAAGTGTTGTTAGAAATACTTAATGAGGTGGTAATGGAGGGAGAGGGGTGGTGAGCATTTTAGTGGAAATAAATTAATGTATTAGGAGTCAAATCTTCCAGATGTGATGAGTTCAGAGAGGATGTGAAGAGAGATAGAAAACAAGCTAGATAAAGTTTGTTGAAGATGTAAAGCAGGGAATAGAACAGGAGCATGCCCTACAGCTCATGATTTTTGTGCTGTCTCTGATGCCAATTTTAGGTAATGTCAGAATGTCAACAATTCCTTTCCTCCAACAGGTACTGCTGAATTCACCCAGCAGTTAGTTTGTTCCCTTTACTGTACATACTTATCCCACCTGCCTGCATGTGGTGTGTATCCTTTTGTTCTCAGCCTTTTCATACAGCTGCTTCCATCACTTCCCTGCTAACAGTTCCAGGCACCTACTGGCCTCTGAAACAATAGAACCTGCCCCACAGACTAAATATCCATCCAGTCTCTGCCCCATTAATTTTAATGTCTTCTATCGGGACAGGCAGGAGTTCAGCTGAAGCATTCGGTGGTACCTGAAAAGAGACAATGGAACAGTTGACTACAGTCCAAGAGCATTGCGCCTATAAGAAAGGAGAGCAACTTACTGTGATTCTCTGGTGAAGGAACATGAAACTGATGAGGTACAGCCTGGGAGGCTGAAGAAATTGGCAGTTCAGAATCTGGGGCAACTGTGATGGAGCAGGAAATGAGACAGTAGCTGTAATACCAATGCAGGTTTTTGTTCCTTTTGAATTGGGTTCCGTGTGGGCAACACAGTGACACAGCTGGGCAGAGCCTCTTCCTCAGCTCTGTTCACTTGGGTTCTGTTCTAACTCTGGGTGCTGTACTTGCATGACTGTGATTTTGCTCTAAGTTCTCTGGTTTCCTTTTAACTCGTCATTGGTAAATTGTCCCTGGTGTGTGGGTGAGTGGTAGAATGTGGGGGCAGTGGATGGGGATGTGGGAGACTGATAAATGTCCCTCGTGACACACACAAGGTGCTGGAGGAACTCAGCCAAGCCAAGCAAATCGTCGACTGTATTTTTTTCTATCCATGCTGCCTGGCCTGCTGAGCGCCTCCAGCATTTTGTGTGTGTTGCTTGGATTGCCAGCATCTGCCCATTTTCTCTTGTTTGTGATCGTCCCTAGTGTGCTGATGAGTGTGAGGAGATTGAAAAGGAATTGGTGTAGATTCGTGTAAATGGGTGGTGTTTGGTTGTCACGTACCTGGTAGACTGAAGGCTGAGTGACCATGCCCAGTACATCTCACGCTACAGATACTTCCTGTCCGCTATAACAAGTATATAAGAGACTTATGGTGCCACACTCCCTTGTTGTAGCATTCTCCAGCTTGTGACAGCGTTGTAGTTGTTATTTCCTGACAGATCCGCCAGCCCGTTCGATCCTGACCTCGGGCACTGTCTGTGTGCGAACTGGAACATTTCCCTCGTGACCCTGGGCGCTCTGGTTTCCCAAAGCAATCGGCTGCTGTAAATTCTCTGTGGTGTCAGTGCCTGCCAGGAGAGTCGGAGAGGATATGGGCGGGGGGGGGGGGGGACGGGGAGAGACAAGAGACAAGTTATAGGGAATAGAACTGGTGGCATTGATCTGAGACGGGGTAATGGAAATGATATCAAGTCTTCACTGTTTCAGGATTTTATTTTAGTGCGCAGACTAGCTTTCCAATCGTTGCTATTTTAACGAATGCTCTTGAAGAGAAAGGGAATCGGTAGTGTAGTAGTTGGTGTAATGTGATCGGGGTTCAATTCCGGCTGCTGTGTGTGAGGAGTTTTGTACGTTCTCCGTGTCTCCATCCGCCTGCTCTGATTCCCTCCCACGTTACAAGGATGTACGGTCAGGGCTATTGAGTTGTGGGCATGCTATATTGTTGCCGGGAAAGTACCCGGCACAATCCTCGCAAACAACAGGAGTTCTGCAGATGCTGGAAATTCAAGCAACACACATCAAAGTTGCTGGTGAATGCAGCAGGCCAGGCAGCATCTCTAGGAAGAGGTACAGTCGACGTTTCAGGCCGAGACCCTTCGTCAGGACGGTGTCTTGACGAAGGGTCTCGGGCTGAAACGTCGACCATAACCCTCGCAGATTTGATGCAAACGATGCATTTCGCTGTACGTTCTGATGTGCATGTGACAAATACTGTAAAGCTAACCTTTAAAGATATTTAATTGAGGGGCTTTCGAATAAGACCAAGAGTGGGGTAAGAACATGGGAGTGGGATGAATCTTCCGGTGAGCTGGTACAGCGAGACAGGCAGAATACTGCATAATCCTTTGTCTCTGACCCTTTCATACACAAGTTCAACACACTGTGGCCTTGTACTTAACCATTTACTGCTACCGTGATCACAGTTGGATTTCTTTAAAGATTCGAGAACTCCTGGAGCTGCTTCCAAATCTCGAGTTTCTGGGGGTTAGAAAATTTGTTTAAAATTCAGGACATAACGCCAAACATGAACTGATGGGTATTGATTTACAAATCTTAAGTTTATAAAAGTGAAAACAAGTCCAGATGCTGGGAATTGGAAATGAAAACAGAAAATGCTACCAGCACTCAGCAGGCCAGGCAGAAATAGTAAACACCTAATCGAGTTGGTCCCATTGCCTGCATTTGGCCCATAGTCCCGCTGATCCTTTCCTATCCATGGAACTGGTCAAATGTCATAAATGTACCTTCCTCCGGCAGCTCATTCCGTATACACTCTACCCCTTTGTTGATACACATGCGCCTTGAGTCCTTTTAAAAGACCTTTCTCTCACTTTAAACTTCTACTGTTGGACTCCTCTATCCTGTAATAAAGACTAGCCCACATTAAGTTCTGTTGTACGTCTATTTTAACACCAGTCACCTGCCCTTGCAGATTCGGAGGTTTCAGTAAACCCAGGTCAGAGTCTTCGCCGCTGAAACGATTTGCTATTGGGAGAGTTCTATGTCTCAGCTTGGCTTTTAAGTACCTCACGAAGGAGAAAGGGATCGGTGAGAAAATAATAATGAGAAAAAAACCATGCTCTGGGTTGAGCCAAAGGCTTTCATAATTCTTCCAAGTGAACCATGACTATGGGTACCAGAACAGTCATGGACTTGCATGCTCACGCCCACCCGTTTATTAAACCCTGATTTATCGCCACAACTGAGAACAGTTAAGTAAGGAAATCCGGTCTGATGAAAGTAGTTTTAGAAAAACAATTACAACTGTTTATGTGAATAAATCTCTTTCAGATTTGTGAACAGATATGACATGAGATTATCTTTGTACAAAAGTAGTATATTTCAATGCTTTGTTCTCACGCCGCCAGACAACCAGAGCCCAAATCCCCTCCGGTTTGGTGGCGATAGATCCTCCTAACCAGCATCAAAAATCTGTATACTCTGATAATCTGAGCAAGCAGAAACACTGTCGTCAACCAGAAAGGAAAGGAAGTTTGATTGCTACTGAACAGCATTTAACCAGGAGTCAAACCATTCATAATCGTACTATTTCCTCATTCCGGCCATGCCTCAGTCGGGCGTTCTCATTATGTTGCGTCACCGCCCGACATGCAAGAGGCAGCGAAGGGTTGTAGACCCAGCCGCCTCCATCACGGCCACAAGCCTCCAACCGTCGAGGACATCTTCAAAAAAGCGGCATCAATCACAACGAACCATCACATCGGCAAGGACCCCTTTCTCATTACTACCATCAACCAGGAGGCATCGGATCCCGAGGACGCTCAGGCAGCGTTTTAGGAACAGCTTCTCGCCCTCCGCCATCAGCTTGCCGAACGGTCCATAACCAATGAACAAGGTCACTCCATTCTCACCTCACCTTCCTGCCATCCGCGCTCACCCCAACTTCGTGCCGCCTCAACTGTGCCAGAGTTCCTCTTGTCCTTACCTACCATCCCATCAGCCTCTGCATCATCTCCAAAGGGATCCTACCACTGAACGCATCTTTATTTCTCCCCCAACACACATCAAAGTTGCTGGTGAACGCAGCAGGCCAGGCAGCATCTCTAGGAAGAGATACAGTCGACATTTCAGGCCGAGACCCTTCGTCAGGACTAACTGAAGGAAGAGTTAGTAAGAGATTCCTTCAGTTAGTCCTGACGAAGGATCTCGGCCTGAAATGTCGACTGTATCTCTTCCTAGAGATGCTGCCTGGCCTGCTGCGTTCATCAGCAACTTTGATGTATGTTGCTTGAATTTCCAGCATCTGCAGAATTCCTGTTGTTTGTTGTTTATTTCTCCCCCCTCCGCTTTCCAAGGGGATCGCTCCCTCTGTGATTTCCGCTGTCCATACGTCCCTCCCCACCGATCTCCCTCCTGGCTTATCCCTGCGGGCGGCCAAAGTGCTACACCTGCCCCTTCACCTTTCCCTCGCCACCATTCAGGGCCCCAATCATTCTTTCCGGGTGAGGTAACGCTTCATCTGCGAATCTGTTGGGGTTGTCTGTTGTGTCCGGTGCTCCCGATGCAGCCTTCTCCATATTGGTGAGATCCGTTGTAAATTGGGGGACTGCTTCATTGGGCACCTGCACTCCATCCGCCAAAAACGGAACTTCGCTGTGGCAAAACATTTTAATTCCCATTCCGACATGTCGGTCCATGCCCTCGTCTTGTGCCACGATGCGGCCACCGTCGGGGTGGTGAAGCAACGCTTTATACTCTGTCTGGATAGCCTCCTACCTGATGACAAATCGATTTCTCCTCCCGATAAAAAGTAAATTCCGCCTATCACCTCCCCCGGTGCCCTTCCTCCTACAGTCTATACTCCTCTCCTATCAGATTCCTACCTCTCCAGCCGTCTACCTTTCCTACCCTCCTGGCTTCCCTTAACAGCTTCCAGCTAACCTCCCCCACTTTTTGCTCTACTTCCCCGTTTCCTGCTCAGTCCTGAAGAAGGGCTTCAACACTTCCACTTGCCCCACTCTGGTTCTGCGATGACTGATGATAATACTGCTGTGGGTGCAGACTCCGGAGCGGGAGGAACCAGGAGCCCGAGGGGGTAGCAGGTAGGTTGGCTGGGTGCCGGTGCTCTCTGTCCTGCGCTTACCCAGGGCTCCCAATTCGTTGCTTTTACGGTTTCACATAGTTCCACTTGCAGCTGCACACGTTCACCGTTAGCCGGGGCTTCAACATCACTATTACCTTGCGGGAAAACGGGTGATGTGAGGGGTTACATGCAGTATTTTAGTGGGAAGTACCGTAAGTATACGTATTAATTTTGTGGTTTTAAATTGGGATGCAAGCAAACTTGCTAAATTCCCTGCGATTATTGTTGTTGTTGCTCTCCGCCCCTAGTGGCGCATCGGGGGAATTGCCGTTTCTTTGCACGGGGGGACCGAGTTGATGGCTCGACGCTGACAGACTGAAAGCATGCAATGAGCCGGGAGCCGGGCAGATTCGAACCCGCAACCACTCGCCTAGAAGTCCGGGGCCGATGCCAGATGCCACTACACCACCGACCAGCTTAGTGCCAAGAATATCTTAACTAAAGAGAATTCAAGTAATAGTTCAATCGACATTAAGCTCAACCATCCTGGGATCTGATTATAAAAAAACACTCAAAAGTTACAATGCAGTAATAAGGCTATATATATATATATATATATATATATATATATACACACACACACAGTGGCATGCACCCCGGTCAAAATTTCTGTTACTGTGAATGGTTAAGTGAGTAGAAGATGAACTGACCTCCAAAAGTCAAAAAGTTAAAGATGAAACATTCTTTACAACATTTTAAGCAAGATTAGTGTATTATTTTGGTTTTGTACAATTTTAGAGTGAAAATAAGGAAAGGAGCACCACGCAAAAGTTTGGGCACCCCAAGAGATTTGAGCTCTCAGATAACTTTTACCAAGGTCTCAGATCTTAATTAGCTTGTTGGGGCTGTGGCTTGTTCACAGTCATTGTTAGGAAAGGCCAGGTGATGCAAATTTCAAAGCTTTAAAATTTCAAGACTCCTCAAGCCTTGTCCCAACAATCAGAAGCCAAGGGCTCCTTTAAGCAGCTGCCTAGCACTCTGAAATTAAAATAAATGATGCCCACAAAGCAGGAGAAGGCTATAAGAAGATAGCAAAGCGTTTTCAGGTAGCTATTTCCTCAGTTCGTAATGTAATTAAGAAATGGCAGTTAACAGGAACGGTGGAGGTCAAGTTGAGGTCTGGAAGACCAAGAAAACTTACGAGAGAACTACTCGTAGGATTGCTAGAAAGGCAAATCAAAACCCCCATTTGACTGCAAAAGACCTTCAGTAAGATTTAGCAGACTCTGGAGTGGTGGTGCACTGTTCTACTGTGCAGTGACACCTGCACAAATATGACCTTCATGGAAGAGTCATCAGAAGAAAACCTTTCCTGCATCCTCACCACAAAATTCAGTGTCAAAAGTTTGCAAAGAAACATCAAAACAAGCCTGATGCATTTTGGAAACAAGTCCAGTGGACTGATGAAGTTAAAATAGAACTTTTTGGCTGCAATGAGCAAAGGTATGTTTGGAGAAAAAAGGGTGCAGAATTTCATGAAAAGAACACCTCTCCAACTGTTAAGCATGGGGGTGGATCAATCATGATTTGGGCTTGTGTTGCAGCCAGTGGCATGGGGAACATTTCACTGGTAGAGGGAAGAATGAATTCAATTAAGTACCAGCAAATTCTGGAAGCAAACATCACACCATCTGTAAAAGAAAGCTAAAGATGAAAAGAAGATAGCTTCTACAACAGGATAACGATCCTAAACACACCTCAAAATCCACAATGGACTACCTCAAGAGGCACAAACTGTAGGTTTTGCCATGGCCCTCACAGTCCCCTGACCTAAACATCTTCGAAAATCTGAGGATAGACCTCAAAAGAGCAGTGCATGCAAGACGGACCAAGAATCTCACAGAACTAGAAGCCTTTTGCAAGGAAGAATGGGTGAAAATCCCCCAAACAGGAATTGAAAGACTCCTAGCTGGCTACAGAAAGCGTTTACAAGCTGTGATACCTGTCAAAGGGGGTGTTACTAAGTACTGACCATGCAGGGTGCCCAAAATTTGCTTCGGGCCCTTTTCCTTTTTTGTTATTTTGAAACTGTAAAAGATGGAAATAAAAAAGTAATATTGCTTAAAATATTAAAGAAATGTGTCATCTTTAACTTTATGTCTTTTGGAAATCAGGTCATCTTTTACACACTTAGCTATTTACAGTAACAGAAATTTTGACCAGGGGTGCCCAAACTTTTACATACCACTGTGTGTGTATGTATATATATATATATATATATATATATATATATATATGTAAAAGCCCAGTAAGGGATGAATATCTCAGTATAATTCCAATCTAATTAACATCAGCCGAGATAGTGCCGGTGATTTATATCTAGACGATTGACACCAGCAAATTGGGAGAAAGCTTATGCTGGAGATGGCCCAGACTTGCTACGCGTTTTGTTTCACACAGAACAGGTTGCAACCAGTGCATCGGTCGTGAAGTGGCACGAACCCGCAGCCTCGCTTCCCTCACCTGGGTCGACCAGGGGATCTTGGTAACGTTGCGGCCATGAGCAGCTGCAAGCAAGCAGGGAATCGAAGTTGCAGAGTAGCTACAGGAAATTTGACCCCAGGCTCCTCCTCACCCACTTCCTCCCAGAGGCTGAAGAGCTGTTCCTTAAATTGCAGTGTGGATCGCATCCTTCAACAGCTTCAGAGAGGATGGCCTTCACTGCAGAACCACACAAGAAAAAATGCATCTGCCATTCTGTCTTGCTATAGAGTGATACAGCAAGGAAAAATGTCCCTTTGCTCAACTTGTCCATGCCCACTTCGATGTCTACTGTCAAGTACAAGAGCCTTTGACTCTGTTATCTGAGAGACATGGGACAGTCGTCAAATAGAGCTGCCCACAGAAACACATCTCCATTCTATGTTGACACATAGTGAATTTGATATATCTAGGATAGATCACAGACCAAACAGCAGTACAGATTGGGGTTAAGCTGGGCTGCAGTCAATGCTCCAAACTTTATCATCTCTGTAGCTGCAGTACCACACCTCACCCCCACCTGCCTCCACCACCACCTCACCCTGCACCCAACGAGCTAGGCTGCACGTCAAATAGCAACCTCCTCAGCCTCGGTCACCTCCACTCTAAATCAGGGCTACTCCAACAGCAGCCATTAATAAAATCAACAAGCACCATACTTGCATCCAGAGGCAGCCCTTCTCTGATTGGTTCTCAATGAAATTAATTGTCTGTCAAAATAGTAAGGGCTGAATCTCGGGTGATATTGGTCAGTATGCGAGTCAGAGACACTCACCCAACAACCCCAATCATCTTCAGGATAATACCAATGAATGTCCACACCAAGCTGGGAGCCTGGCCAGGCCCCCGGTTAGCAGCTCATTCAGGCAGCACTGCTCCCTTAAGTGTTCTGGGCAGGCAGCCTGGAACTTGATGCCTCTGTCCCTAGTGTGGAAGAAATGGAGAACAGATTGAGGTGGAAAAAGGTACACTGGGAGGCCAGACCAAGGTCATCTACAATCCCGAAAATGAATTGTATTTTTTTTTAAACCGAGTACAATTCTATTAGTTTCACAAACTATTATAAAAACACCTTCTGCTTTGAGAGTTGGTGAGGTATTGTCCATGGCCCTGTCTCTTGTCAAAGGGTGTGTGAAGCTTTGGGGGAAAGTCTTAGCCCCACATTCTGAGGCTTAGTCGCCTGGGAGGCCTCTCTACTGACCCCTGGGGTGGAGAGTCAGTTGGTTTGGCCCTTTACATCAGGAACATTGATTGAAGAGTGTTGTTCTCAACTAAAAACCAACTTTTGAAACCTATAATTTCCTAAGTCAATGATCTGCCACAAAATGTGAGGACTTTGCAATAATTTTTATCAGTGAAATTACTTCCATTAGGGAGAGTATAGCTACAGATACTTGTAACCTTTACTGCCAACCTCTTAAAAAGGTGGAACCATGTCAAAATTTACAAGATTTCTGATTCGGAAATAAATAAGATTGTAACAAAAAGTAAACCATCTACTTGCTGTCTCAACCCTGTCCCTACCACAATTTTAAGGAATTTTTAATAGTGTTTTCAATTCTGTTGGGGAAATTATTAACACATCCATTGAAACTGGAGTTTTCCCCAGATGCCTTCAAAATTATGGCTGTCAAACCCCCTACTTATAAAGCCAAATCTTGCTAGTGAGGTACTAGCTAACTACAGGCCTATATCAAATCTTCCCTTCCTAGGTAAGATTCTTGAGGAAGTTGTTGACCATGGTGGATTTAAAATACGGAAGAAAACACCAAACTCAAGTGGGTCATGGACAGTGGAAGCAGGCAGATCAATTGTCAGTTCCTGCCATGTGCTTGGAGATGGAGGCTGCCATTTTGTGGAACTGTTTTCCATCCTCTATTTTGTGAGATGAAGTTGCTTTGCTTTCTGTGTTTTAAAGTAAACACAATGTTGCTTCAGATAATCTGCTGGACTAGAGATCATTTACAAAGAAGAGGTTATTTGTGAGGTGTTTTGATATAATATAACATGCAGGCTTGTGAATGTTGGGGTTGGTGGCTGCCTGGAGCGATTCGAGCTGGTTACTGAAGGCAGCAAAGAGCCAATAATTAATGATCATCACTTGGTGGAAAGAAGGCAATAAATGGATGCTGGCCTGGAACAGAGCCAATAAAAAGGTGTTAAAGGTCGGACACATGACCTACAGCCAATGACACTGGAATGCAACATTTGAATTGGTAAGGAACAAGTATAAAAGTGGATGCTTTGAGTGCGCAATCAGCAATAACTCTTTCAAGAGACCTACCATCACAAGGAAGAGCCCTCGTGCCAGGGGCAGAGCAAGGAAAGGATCGATCATCTGGCCAATGGAGATCCCATATTTTGGAGTTATAAATTGAGGCAGTATTGGTAATAGTAGAATTCATGTTCTAAGTTGTTGGCTTGGGGAAGACGTTGTTTGTGCAGAGACAATAAAGTGTAAGCTTCGACTAATTATGAGCTGCATGGTGAATTTCCTAACCTAGTTCCATGGATGAACGGTCAACAAAGTCATTTTCAACCAACCCAACAACTTTCTGAATGTGAGCAATATTTGAGAAAAGTTTCAGTCAGGCATTAGAGCAAACCACAGTACGGAGACAGCCCTTAACAAAATTGTCAATGACATTAGGCTCAGCACTGATGACAACAGAGTCTCAGTTTTAGTTCTTCTAGATCTAAGTGCTGCCTTCCACACATTGACAACAACATTCTCCAAGATCACCTTGAGAACTGGGTTGGCCTCACTGGTAATGCCCTGAATCGGTGACGTTCATATATCTTAGAGAGAACTTTTTTTTGTCTCTTGGAGACCCATTTTCTAAGTGATACAATGTACATTTTGGTGTTGCTCAGGGAAGCTGTCATCATCCTCTACTCTTCTCCTTATCCACACTCCCCTTAGGAGACATCATTAGGGAGCATAAACTTGATTCTACAGTTATACAGATGACACACAATTGTACATCTCAGTTGAGCCTGATGATGATAACACCCCTATCTTCCCTGACATCTGGTATGGCTGCAATAAACAAATGGATGAGTAATGCTTTCTTGAAACTAAATGAAGATAAAACTGAAATACTTTTGTTTGGCACCAAAGCTAAGAGATAAACTTCTTGATAAGCTTGGGAACTTGGCTCCCCTTGTAAAATCAGATGTAACTAGCCTGGGTGTTATCCTTGATTCAGATTTAAATTCCACATGAAGAAAGTGACTAGAGCAGTATTTCTACATTTAAAAAATATTGCAAAGGCACTACTGTTTCTGTCACATTATGATGCTGAAAAGTAATTCATGCCTTTATATCGAATAGACTAAGTTACTGCAATGCACTTTTTACTGACCTTCCAAAACAATATATTGATAAACTTCAACTCATTTAGAACACCACTGCTAGACTTTAACTTGAACCAGGATGAGGGAACATATCACTCCCATCCCAGCTACTCTGCACTGACTTCCTGGATCTCTTAGAATTCACTTTAAAGTGATCTTACTTGCTTTTAAAGTTCTCAATAGCCTGGGACAAAAGTACATCAAAGAATCAGTTTTGTTTGCTCCTGCTCAAGCTCTCAGATCTTCTTCCACCAGTCTCTGAAATTTAAACAATCTCCCTCTAAAGGTAATTGGTAGGTCAGCTTTTTTGAACTACACTCCTAAACTGCAGAACTCAATATCTAAAACTATATGGGATGCAGACTCAGTTGACACTTTTAAACACCAGCTCAAAACCTATTTACTTAACCTTGCTTTTAACTAGAACCTTTTTGTCTTTTATTTTCATCCTTATTTTTCTTTTATACTTTTATCCCATTGTAAAATACTTGAAGCTACATTGTCTGTATGAAAAGTGCTCTATAAATAAAATTATTATTATTATTATTATTACATTGATTCTATTAACTGCATATGGTGGCAGGTGTAGGGAGCAGGCAGGGATTCTCCACAACAAGGCAAACCTAGGTCAAGTCAACCATTGCAATCTGATTCAAATGAGAAAGCTACTTATTGTGCTCCCAATCCAGCAGCATGTAAAGTTGGTCTTGAGCAGAGTTTCCTGTCCAGTAGGAACAAAGGTGTTACACTAAGCTGTTAATGAAGTACTGTGCAGATACAACAAAAGTGTTTTCGTACAGGTCCAGCGAACAACTTTAAAAAGCCAGTCTCTATAAAAGAGAGGTACCGCCCAGCAGAGCAGTCATTGTGGGAGTGGTCATCGTTGGAGTAGTCTGAGTCAGAGTGGTAAGGCTTTGGTTCAACAGGGCTTCGGCAAGAAAAGGCGGAGGCAAGGTAAGTAGGTAAGTTCATTCTTTATTTCTTATTTCTTTTTTTCTGAATTAACTCTTGAGAGAATAGGGGGTATGTCTGCAGGGCCAATATTCTGTTCTGGGTGTCAGATGTGGGATTTCCAGGATTCTTCCATCCTCCCCGATGGCCACATCTGCACCAGGTGCATTGAGATGCAGTTTCTTAGAGACCGAGTTAGGGAACTGGAGCTGCAGCTCGATGTCCTTCGGCTTGTTAAGGAAAGTAAAATGTTGATAGACAGGAGCTACAGGCAGGTAGTCACCCCAAGGCTACAGGAGATAGATAAGTGAGTGACTGTCAGGAGAGGGAAGGGAGAACTTCAGATAGTGGAGAGCACCCCTGTGGCTGTCCCCCTCAACAATAAGTACTCCTGTTTGAGTACTGTTGGGGGAAGCGACCTACCTGTGGAAAAGAAACATGGATGGTAGTTTGCCTCCCAGATGCCAAGGTCCACGATGTTTCTGAACATGTCCTCAATATCCTGAAAAGGGAGGGTGAGCAGCCAGAAGTCACAGTACATGTAGGTACCAACGACGTGGTAAAAAAAGGGAGGAGGTCCTGAAAACAGAATCCAGGGAGTTAGGAAGGAAGCTGAGAAGTAGGACATCAAGGACAATGATCTTACGATTGTTGCCTGTGCCAAGTGGTAGTGAGGATAGGAATAGATTGAAGTGGCAGATAAGTGTGTGGCAGAAGAATTGGAGCAAGGGGGAGGGATACAGATCTCTGGATAATTGGGACCTCTTCTGAGGCAGGTGTGACCTGTACAAAAGGGACAGGTTTGCACTTGAATCCGAGGGGGACCAATATCCTTGTGGGCAGGTTTGCCAGAGCTGCTGGGAGTGGTTTGAACTAATATAGCAGGGGTTGGGAACCAGTATGATAGAGCTGAGGATGAGCCAGCAGGTTTACAGGTAGATGATGTAAAATGTATTTATGAATATAAGGAAGGACAAGCCAATGATTGGGTACAAATGCAAACAGAGCAAGGCGTTAAATTGTACACAGAGGCAAAATTCAAAAGGACTGAAAGGCAGGACTGAAGGTGCTGTATTTAAATGCAGGTAGCATTCAGAATAAAGTGGATAAACTCATGACACAATTAGACATTGTTGTCATCACTGAGTCGTGGCTGAAAGAAGATCATAGTTGGGAGCTTAACATCAAAGGATGTTTTTCAAAGGGACAGGCAGGAAGACATAGGTAGTGGTGTGACTCTATTGGTACGGAGGGAGGGGAGGAGGGAACGTCGACTCAGACCATGAGAGGCCTGCGTCGGGCATTTTCATGCCTTACAAAGCGCAGATTGGAAGTCTGTGTGGGGCGCCACTCCTCGCACAAACACTAGAGCAATGTGTGGTTAAGTGCCTTGCTCAAGGACACAAACACGCTGCCACAGCTGAGGCTCAAACTAGCGACCTTCAGATCACTAGACAAACGCCTTAACCACTTGGCCACGTGCCCAACACTTTGTTGGTAAGAGATGGAATTACATCTTTAGAAAGAGGTGACAGGTTCAGAGAATGTTAAATCTTTGTGGGTGGAGTTAAAAAACTGCAATGGGAAAAGAAAACATTATGGGAATCATATATAGGCCTCCAGATAGTAGCCAAGATGTAGAATTGAGATTGCAAAGGGAGCTGGAAAGGGCATGTAATAAGAGTAATGACACAATTGTAATGGGGGACTTCAATATGAAAGAGGATTGGGAAAATCAGGTTGGTGTCGGATCGCAAGAGAGGAAATTTGTTGAATGTCTACGAGATGGCTTTTTAGAGCAGCTAGTGTTTGTGCCTAGCAGGGGAAAGGCTATCTTAGATTGGGTGTTATGTAATAACTCTGATTTTATTAGTCAGCTTAATGTAAAGGCAGTGATCATATGATTGAATTCATACTGCAATTTGAGAGGGAGAAGCATAAGTCACATGTATCAGTATCGCAATGGAATGAAAGGAACTACAGAGGCATGAGAGAGGAGCTTGCCCAGGTGGATTGGAGGGGGATACTGGCAGTGATGACGGCAGAGCAAATATGGCTCAGGTTTCTGGAAATAGTTCACAAGGCGCAGGATAGGTATGTCCCACAGAAAAAGAAGTTCTTAAGTGGCAGGGGTAGGCAACCGTGGCTGACAAGTTAAATTAAGGACTACAAAAAAGCCAAGGGAAGGGCATATAATGTAGCAACAGTGGGTGGGAAGTTGGATGATTGGGAAGCTTTTAAAATCCAACTAAAGGCAATTCAAAAAGCAATAAGAAGGGAATAAACAAAATATGAGGGCAAACTAACCGATAATATAAAGCAATTCTAAAAGATTTTTCAGTTATATAAAGAATAACAGGGAGGTGAGAGTTGATATTGGGCCACTGGAAAATGATGTTGGTGAGATATTAGTGGGAGGCAAAGAAATGGCAGATGAACTTAATGAGAACTTTGCTTCATTCCTCACTGTGGAAGACACTAGCTGCATGCCAGAGGTCTGTGAGTGTCAGAGAGCAGGAGTGAGTGCCATTGTTATTTCAAAAGGAAAAAAGCGAACTCAAAGGTCTTAAGGCAGGTAAGTCACCTGGACCAGGTGAACTACATCCCAGAGTCCTGTGAGAGGTTGCTGAGGAGATAACAGATGCATTGGTCATGATCTTTCAAGAATCACTTGATTCTGGCATGGTCCTGGAGGACTGGAAAATTGAAAATGTCACTACACTCTTTAAGAAGGGAGGAAGACAAAAGGGAGGAAATTATAGGCTAATTAGCCAAATCTCAGAGGCTGGAAAAGTGTTGTCGTCTATTATTAAGGATGAGGTTTCAGAGTACTTGGAGACTAATGATAAAATAAGTCAAAGTCAGCATGGTTTCTGTAAAGGGAAATCTTGCCTGAAATCTGTTGGAATTCTTTGAAGAAGTAACAAGCAGGGAGGACAAAGGAGAGGCAGTGGATGTCACTTACTTAGATTTTCAGAAGGCATTTGATAAGGTACCTCACATGAGGCTGCTTAACAAGATAAAATCCAATGCCATTACAGGAAAGATACTGGCATGGATGGAGGAATGGCTGACAGGCGGGAGGCAGCAAGTGGGAATAAATGGGGCTTTTTCTGGTTGGCTGCCGGTGACTAGTGGTGTTCCTCAGGACCACTACTTTTCACATTGTTTAATAATTTAAATAGTGAAATGGATGGCTTTGTGGCAAAGTTTGTGGGTGATACAAAGAGAGATGGAGGATGAGTAATGCTGAAGATGCAATGCGATTGCAGCCGGACTTAGACAAATTGGAAGAATAGGTGGTGATAAGTAGGTGGTGATAAGCTGCCTCCTGAACGGCTGCTGTCCCTGAGGTGTAGGTACATCCACAGCACTTATCTTAGAAAGAATGTATTGTCATTGGTGACGGTCCAGAGGAGGGTCACTGGGATAATTCTGGGAATGAAGAGATTAACATATGAGGAGCGTTTGGCAGCTTTGGGCCTGTATTCACTGGAATTTAGAAGAATAGGAGGGGATCTCATTGAAATCTACTTGAATTTGAAAGGGCTAGATAAGGTGGATATGGGGAGAATGTACACTCTGGTGGGGGTATCCAGAACTAGAGGGCACAGCCTCAAAATTGAGGGATGACCTTTTAGAACAGAAGTAAGGAGGAATTTTTTTTTTAGCCAGAGAGTGGTGAATCTGTGGAATGCTCTGCCGCAGACTGTGGTGGAGGCCAAGTCCGTGCATATATTTAAAGCAGAAGTTGATAGATTCCTGATTGGTTGGGGGAATCAAGGGATATGGAGAGAGAGCAGGTGTATGGGGTTGAATGGGATCCGGGGTCAGCCATGATGAAATGGCAGAGTGGACTCGATGGGCTGAGTGGCCTAATTCTGCTCCTATGTCTTATGGTCTTGTGGTCTTAAGTACTGGAAATTATGGTCACTATTCCACCTCAATTCCTTTGAGCAGAAGTAGGCCATTCAGCCCATCGAGTCTGCTCCGCTATTCAATCATGGGCTGATCCAATTCTTCCAGTCATCCCCACTCCCCTGCCTTCTCCCCATCACTCTTTGATGCCCTGGCTAATCAAGAACCTATCTATCTCTGCCTTAAATAGACCCAATGACTTGGCCTCCACAGCCGCTCATGACAAAAAATTCCACAGATTTACCACCCTCTGACTAAAGTAATTTCTCCACATCTCTGTTCTAAATGGACATCCTTCAATCCTGAAGTCGTGCCCTCTTGTCCTAGACACCGCTGCCATGGGAAATAACTTTGCCATATCTAATCTGTTCAGGCCTTTTAACATTCAGAATGTTTCTATGAGATCCCCCCATCATTCTCCTGAACTCCAGGGAATACAGCCCAAGAGCTGCCAGACGTTCCTCATATGGTAACCTTTTCATTCCTGGAATCATTCTCGTGAATCTTCTCTGAACCCTCTCCCATATCAGTATATCCTTTCTAAAACAAGGAGCCCAAATCTGCACACAATACTCCAAGTGTGGTCTCACGAGTGCCTTATAGAGCCCCAACATCACATCCCTGCTCTTATATTCTATACCTCTAGAAATGAATGCCAACTTTGTATTCACCGCCTTCACCACCGACCCAACCTGCAGATCAACCATTAGGGTATCCTACACAAGGACTCCCAAGTCCCTTTGCATCTCTGCATTTTGAATTCTCTCCTCATCTAAATAATAGTCTGCCTGTTTATTTCTTCCACCAAAGTGCATAACCACACACTTTCCAACACTGTATTTCATTTGCCACTTCTTTGCCCATTCCCCTAAACTATCCAAATCTCTCTGCAAGCTCTCTGTTTCCTCAACACTACCTGCTCCTCCACTTATCTTTATATCATCGGCATATTTAGCCACAAATCCATTAATCCCATAGTCCAAATCATTGACATACATCATGAAAGGCAACGGTCCCAACACCGACCCCTGTGGAACTCCACTGGTAACCGGCAGCCAGCCAGAATAGGATCCCTTTATTCCCACTTTCTGTTTTCTGCTGACCAGCTAATGCTCGACCCAAGCTAGTAACTTCCCTGTAATTCCATGGGCTCTCAACTTGCTAAGCAGCCTCATGTGTGGCACCTTGTCAAAAACCTTCTGAAAACCCAAGTACACCACATCTACTGCATCTCCTTTGTCTACCCTGCTTGTAATTTCCTCAAAAAATTGCATTAGGTTTGTCAGGCAGGACTTTCCTTTCAGGAAACCATGCTGACTTTGGCATATCTTGTCATGTGCCTCCAGGTACTCTGTAATCTCATTCCTAACAATCGACTCCAACAACCTCCCAACTATTGATGTCAGGCTAACAAGCCTATGATTTCCTTTCTGCTGCCTCCCACCCTTCTTAAATAGCGGTGTAACATTTGTAATTTTCCAGTCATCCGGTACAATGCCAGAATCTATCGATTCTTGAAAGATCATTGTTAATGCCTCCGCAATCTCTCCAGCTACTTCCTTCAGAACCTGAGGGTGCATTCCATCAGGTCCAGGAGATTTATCCACCCTCAGACCATTAAGCTTCCTGAGCATCTTCTCAGTTGTAATTTTCACTGCACAAACTTCACTTTCCTGACACTCTTGAATGTCTGGTCTACTGCAGACGTCTTCCACTGTGAAGACTCATGCAAAATACGCATTCAGTTCCTCTGCCATCTCTGTGTCTCTCATTACAATATTTCCAGTGTCATTTTGTATTGGTCCTATGTCTACCCTCAACTCTCTTTTACCCTTTATATACTTAAAAAAGCTTTTAGTATCTTCTTTGATACTAGTTGCCAGCTTCCTTTCATAATTCATCTTTTCCTTCCTAGTGACCTTCTTAGTTTCCTTCTGCAAGCTTTTAAAAGCTTCTCAATCCTCTTTCTTCCCACTAGCTTTGGCTTCCTTGTATGCCCTCTCTTTTGCTTTTACTTTGGCTCTGACTTCACTTGTCAGCCATGGTAGTGTCCTTCTTCTGTTTGAAAATTTCTTCTTATTTGGAATATATTTGTCTTGCATTTCCCTCATTTTTCGCAGAAACTCCAGCCATTGTTGCTCTGCTGTCCTTCCTGCTAGTGTCCCTTTCCAATCAACCTTGGCCAGTTCCCCTCACATTTATTCCACTGAAATACCAACTCATTGTAATTTATTTTCTCCTTCTCAAATTTCAAAGTGAACTCGATTTTATTGTGATCACTGTTCCCTAAGGGTTCCTTAACCTTAAGATCTCTTATCACGTCCGGATCATTGCAGAGCACCTGATCCAGCACAGCCAATCCCCTATTGGGCTCAACAACAAGCTGTTCTAAAAAGCCATCCCTTAGACATGCTACAAATTCTCTCTCTTGAGGTCCAGCACTGACCTGGTTTTTCCAATCCACTTTCATGTTAAAATCCTCAATGAATATCATGAAATTGCCTTTCTGACATGCCTTTTTATCTCCTGCTGTAATTTGTAATCCACATCCCAGCTGCTGTTTGGAGGCCTGTATACAACTGCCATTAGGGTCCTTTTACCCTTGCCATTTCTTAACTCAACCCATCAAGACTCTACACCTTACAATCCTATGTTATCTCTTTCTAATGATTTAATACTATTTCTTATACACAGGGCCATACCACCCCCTCTGCCTACTAACCTATCTTTCTGATACACCATTTATCCTTGGACATTCAGCTCCCAATGGCAGCCATCCTTTAGCCAAGTTTCAGAGATGGCTACAACCTCATACTTGCCAATCTGTAGCTGAATTTGAAGATCGTCCATTTTATTCCTTATGTTGTGTGCATTCAAATATAACACTTTCAGTCCAGTATTTATTGCTTTCTGTTTTAACTACACCACACCTCTATTGCCCTGTAACTCATCCCACTGGCTGTGATTATGCCTCACCTCCTGCCTGTCCTTTCTATCATCCCTGTTGCATGCTATCTTTGATTTATTTCTGTTTTCCCCTTCCTCAGCCCGATCACTCCGATTCCCACCTCCCTGCCAAATTAGTTTAAACACTCCCTAACAGCTCTATTAAACCTGCCTGCTAGCATATTGGACCCCTTTGGGTTCAGGTGTAACCCGTCCTTTTTGTACAGATCGTACCTCCCCCAGAAGAGGCCCCAGTGATCCAGGAATCTGAAGCCCTGCCCCCTACACCAGTCTCTCAGCCACACATTAATACGCCTGATCATGCTATTCTTGCACTCGTTAGCACATGGCACAGGCAGCAATCCTGAGATTACCACCCTGGTGACCTGCTTTGCAGCTTCCTACCCAACTCTCTGAATCCTCTCTTCAGAACCTCCTCCCTTTTTCTACCTATGTCATTGGTACTAACGTGTACCAAGACTTCTGGCTGTTCACCCTCTCCCTTCAGAATACTCCACACCCCATCCGAGACATCCCGTACCCGGCCCCTGGGAGGCAACACACCATGTGGGTATCTAACCCAGAACACTCCTGTATCCTCTCTGCATCCATCACACCACACCAATCCACCTCTCCCAACATTCCCACTGCCACTTGTGTTTCTCCTTATTCTCCATGTCTCTCTTTGCATCTTTGCTTGCAAGCACTGCCGGCAGACCCCCCCCCCGCCGCACCCCCCACTTGTACGGCTGAAGACTACTCCAGAAATATTTCTTCTCTGCTTTCCAAACCACTTTACTTTGTACATTTGAATGCAGACTTAGGTTATAACCAGTTTATCAAACTCTGCCAACAGGTCCCCGTTTCAACCCCCAAGACCCTAAACCTTCCTCATCTGTACCTCCCTATCCTTCTTTAAGCCTGCCCCTCTGACCACCCACTTTCACATGACCTAATTTGTGAGTGATCTGATCTGTGAGTGATCTGATCTGTGGGATCCTTCTTTAAGCCTGCCCCTCTGACCACCCACTTTCACATGACCTAATTTGTGAGTGATCTGATCTGTGAGTGATCTGATCTGTGAGTGACCTGATCTGTGGGATCCTTCTTTAAGCCTGCCCCTCTGACCACCCACTTTCACATGACCTAATTTGTGAGTGATCTGACCTGTGAGTGATCTGACCTGTGAGTGATCTGATCTGTGAGTGATCTGATCTGTGAGTGACCTGATCTGTGAGTACCTGATCTGTGAGTGATCGATCTGTGAGTGATCTGATCTGTGAGTGATCTGATCGGTGAGTGATCTGATCTGTGAGTGATCTGATCTGTGAGTGATCTGATCGGTGAGTGATCTGATCTGTGAGTGACCTGATCTGTGGGATCCTTCTTTAAGCCTGCCCCTCTGACCACCCACTTTCACATGACCTAATTTGTGAGTGATCTGATCTGTGAGTGATCTGACCTGTGAGTGATCTGATCTGTGAGTGATCTGATCTGTGAGTGACCTGATCTGTGAGTGACCTGACCTGTGAGTGACCTGATCTGTGAGTGACCTGATCTGTGAGTGATCTGATCTGTGAGTGACCTGATCTGTGAGTGACCTGATCTGTGAGTGATCGATCTGTGAGTGACCTGATCTGTGAGTGACCTGATCTGTGAGTGACCTGATCTGTGGGATCCTTCTTTAAGCCTGCCCCTCTGACTACCCACTTTCACATGACCTGATCTGTGGGACTTGTTCTCTTCCCTCTACTCTTGCACGGCTACAGAATATTTTGTAACTGATGTGAGAGTTTTTGAATGCACCTTTAAACGCGTGTGTTACAGATATCTTTGAATATTTTTTATTAGCATAAAGACTTGGTATAAAATCTCTCACAGCAGCAGTGAGAGGAAGCTGTGGGTGCCAGGTGTAAACTGTCTGTAGATGATTGACCAACCCTTGCCTGGTTCTGCTTTGTAGACGTGTATTTATTTGTACTGTCCTTGACTGCAGTAAATGTACACGTTTCCATTTAAGAATGCATCAAATGTTAGGAGTCACAGAGAGCCGGGTCTGCGGAAAGCCATGGCTGGGCTCAACGTCTCCGCCACTTATTTCTTTGCTGTTGTGGCTCTGTGTCAGGTGGTCAGGATGGTCTCCAGAAGGCTCTTTCCGCCTTGGGTTTATTGCACCTTACTGGTGGAGCTGGTTGCCTGCTTCCAGCTAGGGGCCTGCTGGCTCGAGCTCAGGATGCTGGTGGTGATTGGGCCGTGGGGAGGTGGGTTTGGGCTGGACGTGGTTCTGACTTTATTATTCATCCTCGTCTTGATCCATGAAATCACGTTTGATGGCGCACATGCCAATCCCCTGATCACCTTGCAGGAGCTGCTCTGCTCTAATTCTGCGCTGGGAGCTGCTTCTCTGAGGATCCTGGCCCAGTTTGGAGGGGTGCAGTTGGCCAGCACCATCACTAAGGTGTACTGGTCCTGGGAGCTGACAGAGTTTCATCTCATCCAGAACCTGATGGCCACTGACTGCAGCTCTGCCATTCAAACGTCCATCAGCCACGGAGCCTTGGTCGAAGCAGCCTGCGCCTGTCTGCTCCACCTAGTTGTGATGAAGCTTGAGGGAGCAGCTTCTGGCTGGAGGATTCTGTCCAAAGCCCTAACAATCACTGCCTTGGTTTATATCGGTGAGTCTCCATTCAAAGCAAGTGTATCCGTAACTATTGGATTGATTGTTGTAAATTGCGGTTGGAATCAGTTGAAGGAGATGTTGAACTCAAAACTAAACTAAAACTGCAAACCTGGAATAGGAGAGAAAATGCTGGACACTCTCTACAGGTCAGGCAGCATCTACAGAAAGAAATGGAGCTCGTGTTTCAGGTTTGTCATGGCAACAAGTCACTGAGGTGACAGAGGAAGTGGTGGACGAAGGGGGGACAAAGGGAATTTGTGTGATAGGATCAGATGCTGTGACTCTCAAGGTGAAGTTAATCTCCTCTGTTTGTGTAATGTTTTACTAATGTAAAGTCTGAATAATGTTGCATAATCTGGCATTCAAGGGCAGATACACACACCTCTTGTCCTAATATGGACAAAAAAAGGAGAGAAAATGGAAAACGTGGATCGATCTGTAAAATTCAATCTGTTATAGTTTGATTCCCATTGTGCAGGGGGTGGCAGTGTAGCGGGGAGCTTACATCACAGCGCTGATCGATCGGGGTTCAATCCTGCCCCTGTCTGTGCATCCCACAAGGATCTGTTCTGGGACCTCTACTTTTCGTGATTTTTATTAATGACCTGGATGTGGGGGTAGAAGGGTGGGTTGGCAAATTTGCAGATGAGACAAAGGTTGGTAGTGTTGTTGATAGCGTAGAGGATTATCAAAGATTGCAGAGAGACATTGATAGGATGCAGAAGTGGGCTGAGAAGTGGCAGATGGAGTTCGACCCGGAGAAGTGTGAGGTGGTACACTTTGGAAGGACAAACTCCAAGGCAGAGTACAAAGTAAATGGCAGGATACTTGGTAGTGTGGAGGAGCAGAGGGATCTCGGGGTACATGTCCACAGATCCCTGAAAGTTGCCTCACAGGTGGATAGGGTAGTTAAGAAAACTTATGGGGTGTTAGCTTTCATAAGTCGAGGGATAGAGTTTAAGAGTCGCGATGTAATGATGCAGCTCTATAAAACTCTGGTTAGGCCACACTTGGAGTACTGTGTCCATTTCTGGTCACCTCACTATAGGAAGGATGTGGAAGCATTGGAAAGGGTACAGAGGAGATTTACCAGGATGCTGCCTGGTTTAGAAAGTATGCATTATGATCAGAGATTAAGGGAGCTAGGGCTTTACTCTTTGGAGAGAAGGAGGATGAGAGGAGACATGATAGAGGTGTACAAGATAATAAGAGGAATAGATAGAGTGGATAGCCAGCGCCTCTTCCCCAGGGCACCACTGCTCAATACAAGAGGACATGGCTTTAAGGTAAGGGGTGGGAAGTTCAAGGGGGATATTAGAGAAAGGTTTTTTACTCAGAGTGTGGTTGGTGCGTGGAATGCACTGCCTGAGTCAGTGATGGAGGCAGATACACTAGTGAAGGTTAAGAGACTACTAGACAGGTATATGGAGGAATTTAAGGTGGAGGGTTATATGGGAGACAGGGTTTGAGGGTCGACACAACATTGTGGGCCAAAGGGCCTGTAATGTGCCATTCTATTCTATGTTCTATTCTCCCGTGACAGCGCTGACCAATCGGAGTTCAATCCTGCCCATCTGTGCATTCTCCCCGTGACAGCACTGACCAATCGGGGTTCAATCCTGCCCGTCTGTGCATTCTCCCCGTGACAGCACTGACCAATCGGGGTTCAATCCTGCCCATCTGTGCATTCTCCCCGTGACAGCACTGACCAATCGGGGTTCAATCCATGCTCGTGTCTGTGCGTTCTCCCCGTGACAGCACTGACCAATCGGGGTTCAATCCTGCCCGTCTGTGCATTCTCCCCGTGACAGCACTGACCAATCGGGGTTCAATCCACGCTCGTGTCTGTGCGTTCTCCCCGTGACAGCACTGACCAATCGGGGTTCAATCCTGCCCGTCTGTGCATTCTCCCCGTGACAGCACTGACCAATCGGGGTTCAATCCTGCCCGTCTGTGCATTCTCCCCGTGACAGCACTGACCAATCGGGGTTCAATCCTGCCCATCTGTGCATTCTCCCCGTGACAGCACTGACCAATCGGGGTTCAATTCACGCTCGTGTCTGTGCATTCTCCCCGTGACAGCACTGACCAATCGGGGTTCAATCCTGCCCGTCTGTGCATTCTCCCCGTGACAGCACTGACCAATCGGGGTTCAATCCTGCCCGTCTGTGCGTTCTCCCCGTGACAGCACTGACCAATCGGGGTTCAATCCTGCCCGTCTGTGCGTTCTCCCCGTGACAGCGCCGGTTTCCTCTGTACCCCATAGACACCTGGTTTGGGCTAGTGAGCTGTGGGCATCTGCGGGCTTTCTCCAGCACAAATCTCGTACTTTGACACAAATGGACACATTTCACTGACCGTTCCGATGTTTCCGTGTACGTATGACAAATAAAGCTAATGATTTCTTCACAACTCACATCCTTCCCATTAGCCAGTGACTGGATTTCATTAACCTTGCGTCTAGAAACTGTACAAAACTAAAAGAAATTAATGGATGCTGGAAGTCTAAAATGTAAACAGAGACAATTTTTCGGGTCGAAGACCCTCTTTAATAGTCTAAGAAGGAAATGAAGACTAGTTTATAGTTTGAGAATTCAGTGTTGAGTCCTGTAGGCTGCAATATGCCCAGGTGGAGGATAGAGTGTTACAAAATTTGCTGGAGAACCTCAGTGGTCCAGATTGATACAGGTTTCGATCCAAACCATTGATATCTTTCATTCCTCCTACAGATGTTGACCGACCCTGTTGGTTTCCTCCCACAGTGTGTTCATTCTACAAGCTGAGGTATTAGTTTTAGGTTGTGTTACAGCAGGACAGGAGGGCAGAGTGGGAGTGGAACGGCGAGCAAGTGTGTGACTGCATGGCAAGTGGGATTGGGAGAGGGATGGGGAACGGGATTGTGATACGGACAGTGAATGGGATTAGGAGAGGGACGGTGAATGGGAGAGGGAGAGGGACGGTGAACGAGATTGGGAGACGGACGGTGAACGGGAGAGGGAGATGGACAGCGAATGGGAGAGAGGGACGGCGAATGGGAGAGAGAGACGGACGGCGAACGGGAGAGGGAGAGGGATGGTGAACGGGTTTGGGAGAGGGATGGCAAATGGGAGAGGGACAGGGATGGTGAACGGGAGAGGGAGACGGACGGCGAATGGGAGAGGGAGACGGACGGCGAACGGATGAAGGAGAGGGACGGTGAATGGGATTGGGAGAGGGACAGCGAACGGGAGAGGGACAGGGATGGTGAACAGGATTGGGAGATGGACGGTGAATGGGAGAGGCAGACGGACGGTGAATGGGAGAGGGAGACAGATGGCAAATGGGAGAAGGAGACGGGCGGCGAACGGGAGGGGGAGACGGGCAGCAAATGGGAGAGGGAGAGGGACGGTGAACGGGATTGGGAGAGGGACAGCGAACGGGAGAGGGAGACGGGCGGCGAACGGGAGAGGGAGACGGGCGGCGAACGGGAGTGGGAGACAGACGGTGAACGGGAGAGGGAGACGGACGGTGAACAGGATTGGGAGAGGGACCGTGAACAGGAGTTGGGGGAGGTGGTGAAAGCAAGTAACAGGAAGCTTTGGATCACCCCTGTGGTCAAGGCTTTGTGAGGGTGAGGTGTTTTTCGTTAAGAATTTCTGAAGCTGGTTGAGAGGGCCAGCGTTAGTCCAGGGAAATCTCCTGCAATCGTTTACAAGGAAGGATGAGCAGTATGTCCTGATGTCCCGGGGGAGGCTGGAGCCTGCTTCTGGCAGCAATAGATGGAGTTAGGAGCGAGGAGAAGGCGAGCACTAGGTTTACCTCAAGTGTTACGTGTTGCCTCTGCCCATTTCCCACCGGCCCACCTCAAATCTTCTTAAATTTTTTTTTATTACAAACAACAAACAAAAAAAATACAGCATATCTACAAAAACCACAACCTTAACAAAATCAAATTAAATATTGAGCAGCAAAAGGGAGAAAAATATAAAGGCAAAAGTAGACATACACAGCAGAGGTGCACTGCACCAAAAAACCTCAGTCCTCACCCCGTGAGAAAGTCCAATACAGGGCCCCATCTCCTTTCAGAGATGTCCCCTCTGTCCTCACTACATAGTCTCAGTCTCTCCAAATGTAAAGTATTTGCCAGTTCTCTCAGCCACAGATCGTACATAGGCACAGAATCCATTTTCCACATTGGCAGGATTAAGTTCTTGGCAATCACCATTCCAAGTAATACAGCCATTTTTTCATACATATTGGCTGAAGATAGGGAACTTGTTGCTCCAAGGATGGCTATGAGCGGGTCTGGTTCCCACCACTTCCCAAAAGCCTCAGAGAAACAGTGAAAAATACTTTTCCAGTATACATAAAGCTTACAACATGACCAGAATGCATGTGACAAGTTACTGTTCACAGATTTACAGCTATTACAAACTGGTGAAACATCAGGGTAGAAAATGTGCAACTTTACTTTCGAATAATGGAGTCTATGTAATGTTTTAAACTGTGTAAGTCAGTGTCTGACGTTGACCGCACAATCATGTATACTCTTTAAACACTCATCCCAGACCTCCTCTGTCAGCTCCATACCCAGTTCATCCACCCATGCCTGTTTAAGACCTGCAGTATTCACCCGAGCTCCATTATGTAGGATCTGATAAAAATAGGATACCGCACTACGAGTAACAGGATCAAATTTATTTATTGCCTCCAGGGACTCATGTTTGTCTAAAACTTCGAAGTTAGGTATATATTTCCTAACATAATCTCAAATTTGTAAATATCTGAAAAAACTAGATGCAGGGATATTGTAAACTGCTTGTAACTGCACAAATGAGGCAAAGTTTCCATTAATATGTAGGTCACCTATACAGTACTACAGATGCCTCTATATTTCCAGGTGGAAAAAACAGTATCATCCAGGCCAGGCAAAAAGGAATGATTGTCACAGATCAGAGTGTCAATATAAGTTTTTGGGGCCTTACGGTGTAGTTGAATCTGCTTCCAAATTCTTATAGTGCTGCCAACCTCAAAAGCTGTTACTAAAATGTGACTTATTAACTGCAGTGGGGCTATTAAGGAGAGCTTAATTCTTACAAAGCACTCACTCTATGAGTAACCATGCTGGGACGAGTCTGAGGTAGAGGGTGGGTCTTTTTTCCACCATGCAAGAATGGATAGGTGGGCAGCCCAGTAATACATTTTAACGTTCGGTAAGGCACCTGCTTCCTTGGGCTTTGACAAGTGTTTTTTAGTAATTCTAATGGCTTTATAATTCCAAATGAAGGGTATAATAATTGAATCCAATTGCTTAAAATATGACAGAGGAATAAAACATGGAATTGACTGGAAAAGATGAAGAAATCGTGGCAGTACAATCATCTTGATTGCGTTAACCCTCCCCACCAAAGAAATTGGACGGATTTTCCAAAAGTCAATATTGCGTTTAACCTGCTCAACTTTGTTTCGCCAATTCACTTGCAAAAGATCATCTGAGTTTTTTGTAATAGTCACACCAAGATAGGAAAAATTATCATAAGTTATTTTAAAGGAAATGGACTGTAAATACGCTGTGTTAACCACTGCAGTGACTGGCATTAGTTCACTCTTACCCCAATTAATAGAGAAACCTGAGAAACTACCAGAATTATTAATTAGAGTCAGAAGGGTGGGTATTGATGTTTGTGGGCTGGAAATATATAAAAGGACGTCGTCAGCGCATAACGAAAGGTGCTGTTTATGTCCATGCATATCAATGGGAGATATCAATGGCCCTGTTTGATGCTAACAGCCAATGGCTCAATGATAACTCCACCTCAAATCTTTATGGGGAAAATATTGTGGGGTGTATGTAGCTTGGTCAGAGATCAGTCATTATCTCACTGAGAATGGAATGGACTTGAGGCGATAAAGAGCACTCTTATCTAGAAAGTTCTCGGTCATCCAGGTAATTGTATATCAAGCAATAGCAAATCAAGGCAACTGGACTTGTTGTGTTGTCTAGAAGTCATTTCGCCACTCATCCGAGAGGCTTCTTTAGTTCTGATCCACGGTGGGGAGCTTTCCTGCTTGTGAACACTGAGAGTTGTTTAAAGGTATAGTAACACATGAGGGTCGTGAGGCAATGAGAGGGTTATTAGTCTTACCTTTGCATGAATAGAGGTACGAACGGTTGTGAAGATGCCGGGGTAGAGATATTAGCACATCTGCATAACCAAACTGGTACAGGTGTTGTTGAAAAAGGGGTTGATAATACTGGGCAAGAAATTTTTTAAAACGTGTTGATTACTCATAAATTTTTGTGGTTATGATAGACAGCTTGAAGCTGAACACAGATATAATTCCAGACTACTCGTATCACATAAGAATTTGGAAAAACAAGAAATGAACTTTTATTGAATATAATGTGTTTAATTGCATGATGGTGCTGATAATTTGCAATAGTTCAACTAAGCTAAGATGTTTTGTTGATGATTTTCATTTGAATTGAATTAAATTGACTTTATTTCTTATATCCTTCACATACATAAGGAGTAAAAATCCTTACGCTACGTCTCCATCTGAATGTGCAATTTATAGTAATTTGTAATAAATAGTAGGTACAACAGGAAGAGGAAGAAACTCAGCCAGAAACTGTGGAACTAAAACAAGAAATTAAACAAGAGGTTTAAACAATATAGCATAGAAATACAATTGTATCAGTGTGAATTAATCAGTCTGAAGAAGCTGTCCCGGAACCTGTTAGTCCTGGCTTTTATGCTGCGGTACCGTTTCCCGGATGGTCGCTGCTGGAAGAGTTTGTGGTTGAGACTCAGTACTCAGTACTCAGTGTCTGAGGCTTCTCGCTTCAATGTTCAACAATAATCAGCCGGCATTGATGGAGTCCAGTTGCCCTGATACCATTACTCCATGACTGCAATGTCCTGGTGAAACCTTTCACTGTGCTCGTCACTGACAGTGCCAAGATTTGCAGGGAAGAAATATAAGTGGGAATGCAGAAAATGTGAGGAGCCCAAGGCTTTGTCTTGGTCTCCAGCGTTACACCTAAAGCCGAGCTCATGAGCTTTCTTCATAGAAGGAGCATTGCTCTGTCTTTAAGATTTAAGTGTATTCTCACCACAAATATACAGGAAGTGTCGAGGCTATTGCAACACTGGCGAGGCATTTTGCAAATACTCCTGAAAATACAATTACTCTATTAGTCAGTCATACTTTATTGGTCCCCGGGGAAACTGGTTTTCGTTACAGTTGCACCATAAATAATTAAATAGTAATATGTAAATTATGCCAGGAAATAAGTCCAGGACCAGCCTATTGGCTCAGGGTGTCTGATCCTCCAAGGGAGGAGTTGTAAAGTTTGATGGCCACAGGCAGGAATGACTTCCTATGACGCTCTGTGTTGCATCTCAGTGGAATGAGTCTCGGGCTGAATGTACTCCTGTGCCCAACCAGTACATTATGTAGTGGATGGGAGACATTTTCCAAGATGGCATGCAACTTAGACAGCATTCTCTTTTCAGACACCACCATGAGAGAGTCCAGTTCCATCCCCATAACATCACTGGCCTTACGAATGAGTTTGTTGATTCTGTTGGTGTCTGCTACCCTCAACCTGCTGCCCCAGCACACAGCAGCAAACATGATCGCACTGGCCACCACAGACTCATAGAACACCCTCAGCATCATCCAGCAGATGTTAAAGGACCTCAGTCTCCTCAGGAAATAGAGACTGCTCTGACCCTTCTTGTAGACAGCCTCGGTGTTCTTTGACCAGTCCAGTTTATTGTCAATTCATATCCCCAGGTATTTGTAATCCTCCACCATGTCCACACTGACCCCCTGGATGGAAACGGGGGTCACCGGTACCTTAGCTCTCCTCAGGTCTATCACCATCTCCTTAGTCTTTTTCACATTAAGCTGCAGATAATTCTGCTCACATCATGTGACAATGTTTCCTACCGTAGCCCTGTACTCAGCCTCATCTCCCTTGCTGATGCATCCAACTATGGCAGAGTCATCAGAAAACTTCTGCAGATGACAAGACTCTGTGCAGTAGTTGAAGTCCGAGGTGTAAATGGTGAAGAGAAACGGAGACAAGACAGTCCCCTGTGGAGCCCCAGTGCTGCTGATCACTCTGTCGGACACACAGTGTTGCAAGCACACGTACTGTGGTCTGCCAGTCAGGTAATCAAGAATCCATGACACCAGGAAAGTATCCACCTGCATCGCTGTCAGCTTCTCCCCCAGCAGAGCAGGACGGATGGTGTTGAACGCACTGGAGAAGTCAAAAAACATGACCCTCACAGTGCTCGCTGGCTTGTCCAGGTGGGCATAGACACGGTTCAGCAGGTAGATGATGGCATCCTCAACTCCTAGTCGGGGCTGGTAGGCGAACTGGAGGGGATCTAAATGAGGCCTGACCATAGGCCGGAGTAGCTCCAGAACAAGTCTCTCCAGGGTCTTCATGATGTGGGATATTATAATGGGTACACACGATATGCTATGCTTGTAGAGCATACACATCAACGTGATTGCAAACTGCTATACTGTACATGTAAATGTGATGCATAGAATGGTGTGTTTTGTCTCTCTCTGTGCCTCTGTGTTATTGTGTGTGTGTGTATGATGCTTTTATAGCCTTTCTAACCCTGTCCTGCCATGCAACATCCACCTTGCCTAAGCATACCTAGACAAGATAGAAAACTTCTCAGCTTACATTGTGGGCAACATTTTAATTGGTCTGAATTATGAATTGAAATAAAAAAAATATAGGCAATTACAAAAAAAATGGTGCTTATTAAGGAAATTTCCTGGTGATTTTCATGATCAGCAGCCCAAAATCCATAAAATTACATCCAAAAGTATTCAGGAAGCAAAATCGTTGTTGTCCACTGTAATGAAAGATCAGAGTTGCTTGTAACCCATCTATCTTTAATATAACTGAAGAAAAATAAAATCATATGTCACCGAAGTAGAAAGTACCAGCAGTCTACTGCCCTTGTGTCATTGAAACAGGCCATTTGGCCCAACATATCTATGCTGAATGTTGTACCATTGAACTCGTTAGGTCTACAGCATTCTGTATCTTCAATAGTTTGTCTAAATGTTTCTTAAATGTTATAGAGTCTCTGACTCCAACTTCTCAGGCAGCATGTTCCAGATTCCAACCACCCTCTGGGGAAAAAATATTCCTTCAGATCCTGTATGAACCCCCTACCTCACTCCTTAAGCGTGTACTATCTTAGACGTAACTCATTGCCATTACTCTGCACGTATAAAAACATTGTACTATCGTGTAATTACATTTTACTTGAGTTTTTCTGGAGATGCTTACCTTTTAAATGTTGATCTCTGGTGTATGTAGCCACTGGTACACCAGAATTAGGCCATTTGGCCCGTTGTCTGCTCTGCCATTCTATTTTGTCTGTAACCTTTTACACACTAATTAAATGAGAATCTTTGAACCTCTGTCTTAAATACCTAGGCTCCACAGCCGTTTGAGGCAATGAGTTTCACAGATTCCCCATCCTCCGGCTAAAACAATTCCTGCTCACCTCTGTTCTAAACGGATGTCCGTAAATTCTGAGGCTGTGCCCTCTGGCCCTAGACATCCCCACCACAGGAAGCATCCTGTCCACATCCACACTGTCTAGGGTTTTCAATATCCAAAAGGTTTCAATGAGATCCCCCGTCATTCTTCTAAACTCCAGCAAGTACAGGCTTAGAGCCATCCAATGCTCCTCAAACATTAACCCTTTCATTCCTGGAATCAGTAACATGAACTCCCACTGGACCATCTCCAAAGCTGCACATCCTTTCTTAGATAAGGGGCCCAAAGCTGCTCACCATACTCCAGGTGAGGCCTCACCAGTGCTTTATAAAGCCTCAGCATTACACCCTTGCTTTTATATTCTAGTCCTCTCAAAATGAATGGTAACATTGCATTTCTCTTCCTCACCACACACTCAACCTGCAAGTTAACCTTTAGGGAATCCTGCAGAATGACTCCCAAGTCCCTTTGCACCTCTGAATTTTGAATTTGCTCCCTATTTAGAAAATAGTCTGTGGCTTTATTCTTTCTATCAAAGTGAATGACCATACACATCCCTACACTATATTCCATCTGCCACTTCTTTGCCCATTCTCATAATCTGTCTAAGTCCTTCTGCAGACTCACACTGCTTCCTCAATACTACCTGTGCCTCCACCTATCTTTGTATCATCTGTAAACTTGGTCACAAAGCTATCAATTCTGTCATCTACATCATCCACATACAATGTGGAAAAGCCCCAATGACAGCACTAGTCACCAGCAGCCAATCAGAAATGGCTGGTCTGCCAATCTTCTATTCATAGTAGATCTTTCCTCTAATACCACTGCTCTTAACTCATGTGAGGCACCTTCTCAAAGGCCTTCTGAAAATTTAAATAAACAATGTTCACAGGCACCTTATATTCTGTCTGGGTAGCCTCCAAACTGATGGCATGAATATTGATTTCTCTAACTTATGTTAATGCCCCTCCTCCCATTCTTACCCCATCCCTTATTTATTTCTTTTTCCTTTTTTTCCTCTCTCTGTCCCTCTCACAATCACTCCTTGCCTGCTCTCCATCTTCCTCTGGGCTCCCCTCCCCCTTTCTTTCTCCCTAGGCCTCCCATCCCATGCTCCTCCCCCTTCTCCAGCTCTGTATCCCTTTTGCCAATCAACTTTCCAGCTCTTAGCTTCATCCCTCCCCCTCCGGTCTTCTCCTATCATTTTGGATCTCCCCCTCCCACTTTCAAATCTCTTACTATCTCTTCTTTTGGTTAGTCCTGACAAAGGGTCTTGGCCCGAAACGTCGACTGTACTTCTTCCTGTAGATGCTGCTTGGCCTGCTGCGTTCACCAGCATTTTGTGTGTGTTGCTTGAATGTCCACAAACTCTCCTTTGTCTATCCTGCCTGTTATTTCCTTAAAGAATTCCAACAGATTTGTCTGGCTAGACTTCCCCTTAAGGAAACCATGCTAAATTTGGCTTACTTTATCATGCACCTCCAAGTATCCCAAAACCTCATCCTTAATAATGGACTTCAATATCTTCCCAACCACTGAAGTTAGGGTAACTGGCCCATAATTTCCTGCTGAAGGGTCTTGGCCCAAAACATCGACTGTGCTCTTTTCCATAGATGCCGCCTGGCCTGCTGATTTCCTCCAGCATTTTGTGTATGCTGCCCAGATTTTCAGCATCTGCAGGTTTTCTCTTGTTTGTGATTGACCCATAATTTCCTTTCTTCTGCCTTCCTCCCTTCTCAAAGACTGAAGAGACATTTGCATTAATCCAGAACCATTCCAAAATCTAATGATTCTTGAAAGTTCATGACTTATGCCTCCACAATATCTTCAGCTATCTTTTTCAGAACCCTGGGGTGTAGTCCATCTGGTCCAGCTAACTTATCTACCTTCAGACTTTTCAATTTCCTGAACCCCTTCTTCTTAGTACCAGCAACTACACTCACTTCTGCCCCAACACTCTTGAATTTCTCACTTACTGCTAGAGTCTTCTACAGTGAAGATTGAAGCAAAATACTCATAAGGTTTGCCTGCCATTTCTTTGTCTCCCATTACCAACTCTCCAGCGTCATTTTCCAGTGGTCTGATAATCCGTTATCGCCTATCTTTTACTCTTATCTGAAAACATTTTTGGTATCCTCCTTAATATTTTTGATTAACTTAGCTTTACAGTCCATCATTTTCCTCTTTATGGCTATTTTATTTGCCTTCAGTTGGTTTTTAAAAGCTTGCCTATCCTCTAACTTCCCACCAATTTTTGCTCTATTATATACCTTTACTTTTGCTTTTATGTTGTGTTTGACTTACTTTGTTAGCCATGGTTGTGTCATCCTCCCTTTAAAATACTTCCTTACCTTTGGGATGTATCGTTCCTATGCCTTCAGAATTTCCCCTAGAAACTCCAGCCGTTGCTGCTCTGCCATCATCCCTGCTAGTGTTCCCTTCCAATCAATTTTGGCTAGCTCCTCTCTCATGCCTCTGTAATTTTCTTTACTTCACTATAATACACCTAACTTTAGGTTCTCCCTCTCAAACTATATAACCATATAACGATATAACAAGTTACAGCACAGAAACAGGCCCTCTCGGCCCTTCTAGTCCATGCCAAACTCTTACTCTCACCTAGTCCCACCGACCTGCACTCAGCGCCATAACCCTCCATTCCTTTCCTGTCCATATAGCTGTCCAATTTAACTTTAAATGACAACATCGAACCTGCCTCAACCACTTCTGCTGGAAGCTCGTTCCACACAGCTACCACTCTCTGATTAAAGAAGTTCTCCCTCAATTTACCCCTAAACTTTTGCCCTTTAACTCTCAACTTATGTCCTCTTGTTTGAATCTCCTCCACTCTCAATGGAAAAAGCCTATCCACGTCAACTCTTTCTATCCCCCTCATAATTTTAAATACCTCTATCAAGTCCCCCCTCAACCTTCTACTTTCCAAAGAATGAAGACCCAACTTGTTCAACCTTTCTCTGTAACTTAGGTAATGAAACCCAGGTAATATTCTAGTAAATCTTCTCTCCACTCTCTCTATTTTGTTGACATCCTTCCTATAATTCAATGACCAAAACTGTACACAATACTCCAAATTTGGCCTCACCAATGCCTTGTAAAATTTCAACATTACATCCCAACTCCTATACTCACTGTAGGGTAAATTCTATTATATTATGATCACTGCCTCCTAAGAGTTTCTTTAGCTTAAGTTTCCTAATTAAATCTGGTGCATTACATAACACCCAACCCAATATTGCCTTCTCCCTATTGGGCTCAACCACAGATTGCTTGCAAAAGTCATCTCATAGGCACTCACCAACCCAATTTTCCCAATCTACCTGCATATTAAAATCTCCCGTGTTTATCATAACATTGCCCTTTTTACAGGCCTTTTCTATCTCCTGTTGTAATTTGTACCCCATATCCTGGCTGTTGTTTGGAGGCCTGTAAACAAATCTCATCAGGGTCTTTTCCCTTGCAGTTTCTTAACTCTATCCACAATGATTCTACTTCTTCTGAACCTCTTTCTAAGAATCTGATTTCATTTTTAAACAAAAGAGCCACACCTCCTCCTCTGCCCACCTGCCTGTCCTTTCAATACAATGTGTAATCTTGGATGTAAACTCCTAACTTTGATCTTGTTTCAGTTATGACTCAGTGATACCCACAACATCATAACTGTCAATCTAATTGTACTATAAGATCATTTACCTTATCCCACATACATTCAAATATAACACCTTCAGTCATCACCCTTCACCTTCATCACCCTTTTCAATTTTGCCTCCATGATACACTTCAACTCATCCAACTAACTACAATTTTGCCCTAACATCTACCTGTCCTCCTTCACAGTCTCACTACAGGTGGGGATAACTTACAGTTGACTGGAATGCTTGAGTGTATAGACATTAAGAAAGAGGATGTGCTGTGGCTTTTGAAAGGTATTAAGTTAGATAAATCACTGGGACCGGATGAGATATACCCCAGGCTACTGTAGGAAGCAGGGAAGGAGATTGCTGAGCCTCTGGAAATGATCTTTGCATCATCAATAGGGACAGGAGAAGTACCAGAGGACTGGAAGATTGCGAATATTGTTCAAGAAAGGGAGTAGAGATAACCCAGGAAATTATAGACCAGTGAATCTTATTTCAGTGGTGGGCAAGTTGTTGGAGAAGATCCTGAGAGGCAGGATTTATGAGCATTTGGAGACATAATCTGATAAGGGACAGTCAGCATGGCTTTGTCACGGGCAGATCATGCCTTATGAACCCGACTGAATTCTTTGAGGATGTAACAAAGCACATTGATGAAGGTAGAGCTGTGGATCTGGTGTTATGGATTTCAGTAAGGCATTTGATAAGGTTCCTCATGCAAGACTCCTTCAGAAAGTAAGGAGGCATGGGATCCAAGGAGACCTTGCTCTGTGGAACCAGAACTGGCTTGACCACAGAAGGCAAAGAGTGGTTGTGAATGGTTCATATTCTGCATGGAGAATGGTGACCAGTTCTGGGACCCCTCCTCTTTGTGATTTTTATAACTGACCTGGATGAGGAAGTAGAAGGGTGGGTTAGTAAGTTTGCTGATGACACAAAAGTTGGGGTGTTGTGGATAGTCTGGAGGATTGTCAGAGATTACAGTGGGACATCAATAGGATGCAGAGCTAGGCTGAGAGGTGGTGGATGGAGTTCAAGCCAGATAAGTGTGAAGTTGTTCATTTTGGTAGGTCAAATTTGAAGGCAGAATATAATATTAATGGTAAGACTCTTGGCAATATGGAGGATCAGAAAGATCTTGGGGTCCATGTCCATGGGACACCCAAAGCTGCTGTGCAGGTTGATAGTGTTACTAAGAAGGCATCTGGTGCGTTGGCCTTCATCAACTGTGGGATTGAGTTTAAAGGCCATGAGGTAATGTTACAGCTATATAAAACCTTAGTTAGACCCCACTTGGAGTATTGTGTTCAGTTCTGGTCACCTCACTACAGGAAGGATGTGGATACTATCGAGAGAGTGCAGAAGAGATTTACAAGGATGTTGCCTGGATTGGAGAGCATGCCTTATGAGAATAGGTTGAGTGTACCTGGCCTTTTCTCCTTGGAGCGATAGAGGATGAGAGATGACCTGATAGAGGTGTACAAGATGCTGAGAGGCATTGAACGTTTAGATAGCCAAAGGCTTTTCCCCAGGGCTGAAATGGCTAACATGAGGGGGCATAGGTTTAAGGTGCTTGGAAGAAGGTACAAGAGGGATGTCAGAGGTAAGATTTTCACACAGAGTGGTGGGTGCATGGAATGCACTGCCAGCAAGCGGTGGTAGAGGGAGATACAAATAAGGTTTTTTAACACACTCAGGTACATGGAGCTTAGAAAAGTATAGGGCTATGCAGTAGGGAAATTCTAGCCAGCTTCTAGAGTAGGTTACATGGTCAGCACAACATTGTGGATCGAAGGGCCTGCAATGTGCTGTAGATTTCTATGTTTCTATGTTTCTCTGTTACATACTGCATCTAGTTCTTGTTTATCAACAGCCCTACCACTCCAGTTCCAACCCCCATGCCAGATTAGATTAAACCTTCCCCAATATCTCCAGCAAACCAACATGCAAGGATATTGGTTCCCCTCTAGTTCAGATGTAACCCATTCTTTTTGTACAGGTTATACCTTCCCCAGAAGAAATCCCAATGATTCAGAAATCTGAATCCCTGCCCCTGCACTAATCCTCAGCCACACATACATCTGCCAAGTTATCCTATTCTTACCCTCAGTGGTGAATGGCACAGACAGCAAACCAGGGCCTGCTTCTCCGCTTTCTGCCTGACTCCCTGTGATCTCTCCTCTGGACTTCATCCCTTTGGCCTACCTATGTCATTGGTGCCAATATGTACTATGACCTCTGGCTATGGTGAAGCACCATTAAAAATCACTGTTGGAGGAAAGATACAAATTTGTAGAGAGGTGGCACAACTGATAGAAGTGTTGTGCCATGGCAGCGACCGGGTTCACTTCTGACCTCAGGCACTGTCTGTGTGGAGTTTGCACATTCTCCCTGAGCTCACTAGGATTTCCCCTGGGTGCTGTGGTACCCTTCCATATCCTGAAGATATTGTGGGTGTTTGATTTGCCTTGCTACATTACCTCTTAGTGTAGATGAGTGGTGAAATGATCAAGGTGTTGATGGATGTGTGAAAGGGAATAGGTGCCAGAGGTACAGGGGAGGAAAGAGAGGGAGAATGGAGTGATGGGATTTCTCTGCTGGGAGCTGGCATTGGTTAATGGGCTGAAAGGCCTCCTGGGCCATCACATGGAAAGAAGTATTTTGCTAAGTTTAAACCTCTTCTTCCTTTCTGTGAGAAAAAGAAGACATTTGATGTTCCAGACACTTATCTGACTAAACAGTGAAATTTTGGTTTATGATAATTAATTTCTATCTGTCAGGTGGTGATGCTTTTGGACTGAAACCAGGGTCAGTGAAGAGGCTGCTGGATAGTGTGTAGAATATCAACAATGGGGTCAATATTACCCCTGCACAATGTTATCCCTCAGAAGACAGTTAAAATAAATAGTCAGGTGAGATCATAGTCAGGTGTGTTTATTAGTGGCAGAGTGCACTCTATACCATCTTCTGTCCAACCACCCCTTTCTCTATCATGGTATCCCCATTGAGGCCTGGTTTTGTTTTGAGAGTTGTTGGTTGTGACATCCATGGATTAGGTAGGGCAAGAGAGGTCTCTCAGGATGTAGAATGGAATTATTAATTATATCCTCAGCACTAGAAAGTAATTGTAAATGTTC
This sequence comes from Mobula hypostoma, assembly GCF_963921235.1. Lineage (NCBI taxonomy): Eukaryota > Metazoa > Chordata > Chondrichthyes > Myliobatiformes > Myliobatidae > Mobula > Mobula hypostoma. The sequence goes on along the minus strand of NC_086100.1, from coordinate 95,090,980 downwards.
AACACCAGAGGTGGAATGAGTGCCAATGGTTATCATGGGTGTGATGAATTGAATGGACCAACTCAATGCTGTATGAATTGTGACTCCTTCTCCCAGGGCCTCAGTCCTCCCCATTACTAATCATGGTCTCTCTCTACTGCCACAATCAGCTGTCGCTCAGACCCTGATCCCACGCTGGTCAGACAATCCCACTTCTCCTACTCAATGCACTGTTACTCTGTCGCCTGTCTGTGGCCATCTGGCAATCCCTTTGAGGAACAGGTAACCAATGGAGTGAAAAAATATTATAAAATTAAGGTTGTCCTTGGATACTGAATTACCATATATGCACATTCACACATGCCTCCAAACACACTCATATTCTTTCAGTTAATGAAAACAACATAATTTGGCCCAGATATACCTAGTATCTTTTTTATTTGAAGTTGTTGATGTTCAACAATCAACAACTGAAGGCACACAATCAGTGATTCAGGAACAGCTTCTTCCCCTCTGCCATCCGATTCCTAAATGGACATTGAACCCGTGAACACTACCTCACCTTTTAAATATATATTATTTCTGGTTTTTGCATGATTTTTAATCTAATCAATATACATATACTGTAATTGATTTACTTATTTATCTTTTTTTCCTTCTTCTATACTATGTATTGCATTGAACAGCTGCTGCTAAGTTGAGAAATTTCACGACACATGCCAGTGATAATAAACCTGATTATTCTGATTCTGAAATGGCAACTTCACAGTGCCTCTGGCTTTGGCCTCTTCCACTGTTCCAATGAAGCCCAACATAATCTGAAGGAACAACACCTCATCTTCCACCCATGCACTCTGCAACTCATGGGACGTGATACCAAATTTCAGATAACCAGTCTTTCCTGTTCACATCAGAATTTCCTACCTCTAATGTTATTGTTTGCCAAATCTTTCCAGCATTCTGTTTCACATTTCCAGCAACTAAAATGTTCTCCATCTCACAGTTCCAGCATTCTTTTATTCTGCTTATATTCTGCCCTTGATTTACATGTCAGATGTGGACTTGTTCAAAAACAGCTGTTACCAATTAACTCTCCCTAATTCCTGCCTGATGCTCTTGTAATTCTCTCTGCTCCAATTTAATCCTCTTCTGCAGGGTCCATACATCCTTATCTATAGCTATCCTAAAACTCGAGGAGCTGTGGTCACTGTTCCTTAGCTGCTCACTCATTGTAAGGTTAGTTACCTAGCCAGGCTCATTACTCAAAACCAAGTCCAGTACAGACCTCCTCTTAATGGACTATCTACATATTGATTTAAGAAACCCTCCTGGATGCACCTAACAAATTCAGTCCCACCTAAGCCTCCTGCTCTCAGAGGTCCCAGTTTATAATAGGGAATTTAAAGTCCCCATGACACCTTTTACACCTTTCCTTAATCTGCGTGCATATCGGTTCCTCGATGTTCTGGTGGCTGTTGGAGGGGATGGTCTGTAGTACAATCCCATCAGAGTGAATCCTTCCTATTTTGAGTTCTACCCATATAGTCTAAGCGGACAAGCCATCCATTATGTCCGCTCTGAGTGCAGCCGTGTTACTGTCCCTGATCACTAAGACCACTCTCATCCCCTCCTCTACCTTTTCTAAAACATTACGACCCTGGGACATTAAGCACCCATTCCTGTCCCTCTCTCAACCAAATCTCTGTCATGGCCACAATATCATAGTTTCATATCTATAATATTCCTAGGATTAAAATACACACTTCAAACTATCCATCCCATCATAGCTATCACTTTGCTCCTGCCAGTTTTTACTGGCCCTGACATCTACCTTCCTCTCCACCCCTCCACTTTCTGACCTGCTGCTCTGCTTCTCATCCTCCTGTCCAACTCGTTTAAACCCTCTCAAGTAGCACTAGCAAACCTTCTGGTCAAGATATTGGTTCTCCTCCAGTTTAACTCCAGCCTGTCTCTCTTGTACAGGTCCCCCCCCACCCCAGAAAAGGTTCCAATTATCCAAGAACCTGAAGTCTTGCCCCCTCACCAGTTCCCACGCCACTCGTTCATCTGTACTATCATCCTATTCCAGCCCTGACCTGGCACCGGGAGTAATCCAGACATTACAACCTTGGAGGTCCTGTTCTTCAGCATCTTCCCTAACTTCCTATACTCACTGCGTAGGACCTCTGTCTCCTTTCTGCCTGTGTCATTGATACCAATGTGCACTACAACATCTGGCTGCACACCCTCCCCTTTGAGAAAATTCTGCAGCACCTGGGAGACAACACACCATGCTGGTGACTCTTTCACGGCTACAGAATCTTCTGTCTGCCTCCCTAGTTATGGAGTCTCCTAATACTATTGTTCTGCTTGACTTTACTCTTCCCCGCTGAGCCTCAGAGCTGGCCACAGTTCCACTGGCCTGGCTGCTGCTGCTCTACCCTGACGGGTCATCCCTACCAGCATTTTGCAAAGGGGGGGTTGGTCGTAGGAGAACCCTGCTCTCACTGCTTACTCCCCTTACCTTCTTCTCCTGGTGGTCACCCACCTCCTATCCGAAGCCTGCACTCCAGGTATGATCACCTCAGTAAAAATCTCATCCATGAGGACTTCCTGACGGTCCTGAGTACATCCAGCTCCAACTCCAGTTCCTTGACCTTGTCAGTTAGGAGCTGAAGTTGGGAGCACTTCCTGTAAATGTAGTCATCAGGAAAATAATTAGGTGCCCTGAAATCCCACACCTTACAGAAGGAAGAATGAATTCAATTAAATACCAGCAAATTCTGGAAGCAGACATCACACCGTCTGTAAAAAAGCTGAAGATGAAAAGAGGATGGCTTCTACAACAGGATAGTGATCCTAAACACACCTCAAATTCCACAATGGACTACCTCAAGAGGCGTAAGCTGAAGGTTTTTGCCATGGCCCTCACAGTCCCCCAACCTAAACATCATCGAAAATCTGTGGATAGACCTCAAAGAAGCAGTGCATGCAAGACGGCCTGAGAATCTCACAGAACTAGAATCCTTTGGCAAAAATCCCCCAAACAAGAATTGAAATACTCTTAGCTGGCTACAGAAGGCATTTACAAGCTGTGATACTTGCCAAAGGGGGTGTTACTAAGTACTGACCATGCAGGGTGCCCAAACTTTTGCTTCGGGCCCTTTTCCTTTTTTGTTATTTTGAAACTATAAAAGATGGAAATAAAAAAGTAATCTTGCTTAAAATATTAAGGAAATGTGTCATCTTTAACTTTATGCCTTTTGGAAATCAGGTCATCTTTTAATCACTTAGCTATTCACAGTAACAGAAATTTTGACCAGGTGTGCCCAAACTTTTGCTTGCCACTGTATATTTATGAATCTTAACTAAAGGGTTAGTAAAGAATAACAAACCAAAAAGGGCCCATTCTAATTAAACAGTCAAAGGTGCATAAGTTAGAGCTCATCTTGAAGCACAAAATATTCTGCAGATGCTGGGGGTCAAAGCAACACGCACAAAATGCTGGAGGAACTCAGCAGGTCGGGCTGCATCCGTGGAAATGAACAGTCAACGTCTCGGCCCGAAACATTGACTGTTCGTTTCTACGGATGCTGCCCGACCTGCTGAGCTCATCTTGAACTTCTCTATCACTCAGGCATTGGGCCCTCGATCAACACACCACCTTCTGAACATCGCTCGCAATCCATCTCAAACAAACGGGTCTCCCATCGGATCGTATGCTACGACCAGTTCTCCCCAGCGTCTTCTCTCTTCATCTCCTCTTGAACAAAAGCCCAAGACCAACCTTATTGTCCCTCACCAAGAAAAACCTCCCGCTAATTGGATGACACACATTCTACATCATCCCTTACCTTCAACAATAACCCAAACAGGCTGAAAGCAGAACAGACTGCTCTTACAGAGCTGCTAAATGAACTACCTACAGCATAACGATAAATGTGTGAACCAGGGCATTATACTAAAAAGGACCACAATTGTGGTGCATCCTTTGACCTTGGGGCATCCACTACTGCTTGAATTTTCTCAGCAAGCTTGTGTGAATCTTGTGTCTCAATGATGTGACCACAGTAAGCAAAGCTTGGTTTAAAAAATTCACACTCGTTGTGTCATTCGCTGAGCCCATGATCTCCTAATCATTTTAACACTGTTTTGAGATTTTGGAGATGCTCCTTGTCATCCTCACGAGTAACAATGATGCCATCCAGATAACACTGAGTGCCTGCACAGCCTTGCGACACCCGGTCCATAGCTATCTGCTGGAGTGCGAGTGCAGATGCAACTCCAAAAATAAGCCCATTATAGCGATAAAGCCCTTTGTGAGTGTTTATGGTGAGAAACACTTCAGATTCTTCATCCATCTCCATCTGTAGGTAGGCCTCAGCTAAGTCCACTTTACTGAAGTGTTTCCTTCCTGAAAGGTTTGCAAAGATATCCTCTATCCTGGGCAGAGGGTATTGATCTGTTTTCAGTACTGGGTTGATGGTGACCTTAAAATTCCCGCAGCCCCTGACAGACTGATTCTTCTTGGCTACTGGGACCACAGGCATTGCCCATGGGCTCCAGTCAACCTTAGAAAGGATTCCTTCAGCCTCCATACAATCTAGCTCACTGGCTGCTTTATCATGGATGACATAAGGAATCAGACACACTTTGTAAAACTTGGGTGTGGCATTTTCATTTAAGACTATTTTACTCTTGAGATGTTTCAGTTTTCCAATGTAATCCTTGAACACTGGTGACATCATCCAGTACCTTCCTTAATTCACTTTCTGTTGACTCTGTTTAGGGAATGTGGCATGCAAATAGTGGATGGATCTCCAATCAAGTTGTAGTTGTCTCAGCCAATCATGACCCCACAATACTGTTCCTCCTGTTTTTACCATGTATGAGCCCAATGTGGCTTGTTGGTTGTTGTATTTCACTGTTACAAATGTCATTCGTACAAGAATGATCTTTTCTCCAGTATAAGTTCTTAGTTGGATATCTGCAAGCTTCAATTCAGTATCTTTGAAACGTCATTCAAATTCATTTTGTGGAATGAATGAAACAGCTGAGCCAATAACATTTGAATTAATTTACCATTCACTTCTGGTGTAAGCCATATTGTTTGTCTATTGTTAGTTTTCACATTGTAAATTTCAAGGCTACTCCGTCCTGTGTTACTCTTATCATTATCAGATTTTTAGTGAATAGCATGCATATTAGTGTTCTTTTTGAAATTGCAACTTGACTTTTTATCTTTTTCTCGTCCTTATGCAGTCCATTTATTCTTGTCTGCCCAATATGTTCTTTGTATGTGTCCTACTTTGTTGAATTTTCTGCAAGTTTCACCTTTAAACCTGCTTTGGTCTGGTGTATGTGAGCCCCTGCCACAAAAGTAACACAATTTGTCTGGCTAGGTCAGTTTCTGTTTAGACATTGTAATTTTGTTCATGCTCATTTTCATTCCTGAATGCAACTCAATTGTGTCTCTGTCTGCTGTCTCCATTGAAACAGTGATTTCAATTGCTCTTTTAAATGTCAGTTGTGCTTCGGTAAGGAGCCGTTTTAAATGTTGACTTGTAAGATTCCACAAACTAAACAATTTCTCAGTGAATCATTAAGCCCATCACTGAACTGACAATGCTCAGACAATTTCTTCAATTCAGCCATGTATCCTGAACTGGACTCCCTTCCTTTTTATTCTGTTTATGAAATCTAAAGCATTCTGCAATCAACAATGTTTTGGTTCTAAATATTCCCACATTACTTTCATGATATCAGCAAAGCTCATTTTAGCTGGTTTGGATGGAGCAGTTAAACTTCTAAATAAACCTCTTTGACTATTCTATTTGCGTTCAATTACTGCTCAATTCAGCCAGTCCATACAAAATCTAGTTACTCATTGAGCAATCAAACACATCTAACTTGCTGATGTAGCCAGCAAGTTCTGCTCTTCTATTTATTTATATTATCTGGTACTCATTGTTTATGAAACCATGAACTTCATCCATTTTCTCTTTAAAAAAAACTCTATCCCTTTCTGAAGAAGCATCTGCTACACTTTTTAAGAAACTCAAATGTCTCGCTGTGCCTCACCAAGTAGTAGCCATCTCAGTTCCTTTGATAACTTCCTCATCACCAATTTTGTTTTGTAACTCCAAAACAAAAGTAATTAAAAAAAAACAGAGCCAGGAATAACTTAGGTACTCTGTTACACACATCAAAGTTGCTGGTGAACGCAGCAGGCCAAGCAGCATCTCTAGGAAGAGGTGCAGTCGACGTTTCAGGCCAAGACCCTTCGTCAGGACTAACTGAAGGAAGAGTGAGTAAGGGATTTGAAAGTTGGAGGGGGAGGGGGAGATCCAAAATGATAGGAGAAGACAGGAGGGGGAGGGATAGAGCCAAGAGCTGGACAGGTGATAGGCAAAAGGGGATACAAGAGGATCATGGGACAGGATGTCCGGGGAGAAAGACAAGGGGGGGGGACCCAGAGGATGGGCAAGAGGTATATTCAGAGGGACAGAGGGACAAAAAGGAGAGTGAATGTGTGCAGAAAAATAAGTAACAGATGGGGTACGAGGGGGAGGTGGGGCCTAGCGAAAGTTAGAGAAGTCGATGTTCATGCCATCAGGTTGGAGGCTACCCAGACAGAATATAAGGTGTTGTTCCTGCAACCCCTCTTGTCTTTCTTCCCAGACCTCCTGTGCCATGATCCTCTCGTATCCCCTTTTGCCTATCACCTGTCCAGCTCTCGGCTCTATCCCTCCCCCTCCTGTCTTCTCCTATCATTTTGGATCTCCCCCTCCCCCTCCAACTTTCAAATCCCTTACTCACTCTTCCTTCAGTTAGTCCTGACGAAGGGTCTCGGCCTGAAACGTCGACTGCGCCTCTTCCTAGAGATGCTGCTTGGCCTGCTGCGTTCACCAGCAACTTTGATGTGTGTTGCTTGAATTTCCAGCATCTGCAGAATTCCTGTTGTTTAGGTACTCTGTTTTTGCTTTTACTTTACCGAAGTATGTATATGTCATGGTGGTGTGATGATGTACAACCAGTAATGAATTATGTAAACAGCAATGAATGCTTAATTTGACAATATATTGACGATATTACTGAAAGTTTATGTACACAACACAAACCATGACTCAGAAGAATTGTAGCTCCGCTGAGTCAGACTGTGATCATACCGTGTACCTAATGATCCAACTCTGCAAAGCTAGATTTTTTAATATAACTTCTTTTGTTTTAAATGTTTACTTTTTGTTTTCTTCATCAGTGTGTCATTAGAAAAGAGCAAATTTTAGATTTCCAAATACTCATTTTCCAAAAAATTAAATGTTAGAGAAATATTTGTATTTTGTTAAAGTAACATTCTTTTTTCTCCAGACCTGCTGAAGGGTCTCGGTCCGAAACCCTTGGGGTGGTAAATTGGATTAGTAAGTATGCAGATGATACTAAGATAGGTGGAGTTGTGGATAATGAAGTAGGTTTTCAAAGCTTGCAGAGAGATTTAGGCCAGTTGGAAGAGTGGGTGAAAGTTGGCAGATGGAGTTTAATGCTGAAAAATGTGAGGTGCTACATTTTGGTAGGACTAATCAAAATAGGACATACATGGTAAATGGTAGGGCATTGAAGAATGCTGTAGAACAGAGGGATCTGGGGATAATGGTGCATAGTTCCCTGAAGGTGGAATCTCATGTGAATAGGGTGGTGAAGAAAGCTTCTGGTATGCTGGCCTTTATAAATCAGAGCATTGAGTATAGGAGTTGGGATGTAATGTTGAAATTGTACAAGGCATTGGTGAGGCCAAATTTGGAGTATTGTGTACAGTTCTGGTCACTGAATTATAGGAAAGATGTCAACAAAATAGAGAGAGTACAGAGAAGATTTAATAGAATGTTACCTGGGTTTCATCTCCTAAGTTACAGAGAAAGGTTGAACAAGTTGGGTCTTTATTCTTTGGAGCGTAGAAGGTTGATGGGGGACTTGATAGAGGTATTGAAAATTATGAGGGGGATAGATAGAGTTGACATGGATAGGCTTTTTCCATTGAGAGTGGGGGAGATTCAAACAAGAGGACATGAGTTGAGAGTTAAAGGGCAAGAGTTTAGGGGTAACATGAGGGAGAACTTCTTTACTCAGAGAGTGGTAGCTGTGTGGAACGAGCTTCCAGTAGAAGTGGTTGAGGCAGGTTCGATGTTGTCATTTAAACTTAAATTGGATAGCTATATGGACAGGAAAGGAATGGAGGGTTATGGACTGAGCGCAGGTTCGTGGGACTAGGTGAGAGTAAGAGCTCGGCATGGACTATAAGGGCTGAGATGGCCTGTTTCCATGCTGTAATTGTTATATGGTTATATGGAAACATTGACTGTACTCTTTTCCACTGATGTTGCCTGGCCAGCTGAATTCTTCCAGCATTTTGTATGTCTTACTTGTTACTAAGTAATAGAACACTTTTCAAAAAAAAACAATGATAACTTTGTAGGAATATAGCTCAGTGCATGATTAAACAAAGATAACAAACAGGTACTAATGATTAATGACACGAGTTACCTGAACTAGACTGATTAACAGCAACAGAAACAGTTGCAGAATGAATCAAACTGGGGGAAGGAGAACCAGACTAAACTGTGGCAGATTTGACAGTTTAACCTTCATATCATCAATTCTTACACTATGACAAGAGTGAGCACAGCATCAAGACACAAAGTGGTCATCCTGCATTAGCAAGTTCTTTCCCAAGCAGAAATTTTGCAGCAGAGAGGAATTTCATGATGTGCTGTCCAAGCTCTTCTGAAGAAGCACAAAGAAACAGGCAAGGTGGAAGACCAGAAACACCGTGATCGGCCACAGAAACTGAGTGCAGCAGGACAAGATATACACCAAACTGGCATCCCTTCTAAATCAGAAGTTCAGCACTGTTATTTGCTCTGAACTCACAGGAAACACTGGAACCTAAGTATATCCCTCTACAGTCCAGAGAAGTCTTGTAAGAAGTGGTCTTAATGGAAGGGTTCCTGCCAAAATGGAAGAGGATAAGATGTGAGAGAATCAAGTGTGACAGTTGAAAAGTGTGTATGGAACCGGAGGAGATAGCAGAGATACTTAATGAATACTTTGCTTCAGTATTCACTATGGAAAAGGATCTGGGTGATTGTAGGGATGACTTACAGCAGACTGAAAAGCTTGAGCATGTAGATATTACGGAACAGGATGTGCTGGAGCTTTTGGAAAGCATCAAGTTGGATAAGTCACTGGGACTGGACAAGATGTACCCCGGGCTACTGTAGGCAGTGAGAGAGGAGATTGTTGAGCCTCTGGCAATGATCTTTGCATCATCAATGAGGACAGGAGAGGTTCCAGAGGATTGGAGAGTTGCGGATGTTGTTCCCTTATTCAAGAAAGGGAGTAGAGATAGCCCAGGAAATTATAGACCAGTGAGTCTTTCTTCAGTGGTTCGTAAGTTAATGGAGAAGATCCTGAGGCAGGATTTATGAACTTTTTGAGAGGTATAATATGATCAGGAATAGTCAGCATGGCTTTGTCAAAGGTAGGTCGTGCCAAACGAACCTGATTGAATTTTTTGAGGATGTGACAAAACACATTGATGATGGTAGAGCAGTGGATGTAGTGTATATGGATTTCAGTAAGGCATTTGATAAGATACCCCATGCAAGGCTTATTGAGAAAGTAAGGAGGCATGGGATCCAAGGGGACATTGCTTTGTGGATCCAGAACTGGCTTGCCCACAGAAGGCAAAGAGTCGTTGTAGACGGGTCATATTCTGCATGGAGGCCGGTGACCAGTGGTGTGCCTCAGGGATCTGTTCTGGGAACCCTACTCTTAGTGATTTTTTTAAATGACCTGGTGAGGAAGGGATGGGTTAGTATATTTGCTGATGACACAAAGGTTGGGGGAGTTATGGATAGTTTGGAGGGCTGTCAGAAGTTACAGCGGGACATTGATAGGATAAAAAACTGGGCTGAGAAGTGGCAGATGGAGTTCAACCCAGGTAAGTGTGAAGTGGTTCATTTTGGTAGGTCAAATATGATGGTAGAATATAGTATTAATGGTAAGACACTTGGTAGTGTGGAGGATCAGAGGAATCTTGGGGTCCAAGTCCATAGGACACTCAAAGCTGCTATGCAGGTTGACTCTGTGGTTAAGAAGGCATACGGTACATTGGCCTTCATCAATCGTGGGATTGAGTTTAAGAGCTGAGAGGTAATGTTGCAGCTATATAGAACCCTGGTCAGACCTCACTTGGAGTACTGTGCTCATTTCTGATTGCCTCACTCCAGGAAGGACGTGGAAACCATAGAAAGGGTGCAGAGGGGATTTACAAGGATGTTGCCTGGATTGGGGAGCATGCCTTATGAGAATAAGTTGAGTGAACTTGGCCTTTACTCCTTGGGGCGATGGAGGATGAGAGGTGACCTGCTAGAGGTGTATAAGATGATGAGAGGCATTGATTGTGTGGATAGTCAGAGGCTTTCTCCCAGGGCTGAAATGGCTAGCACAAGAGGGTACAGTTTTATGGTGGTTGGTAGGTACAGAGAAGATGTCAGGGGTAAGTTGTTGTTGTTTGTTTGTTGTTTTTTTTTTGCACAGAAGGTGGTGAATGCGTGGAACGGGCTGCCAGCGATGGTGGTGGAGGCAGATACAATAGGGTCTTTTAAGAGACTCCTGGACAGGTACATAGAGCTTAGAAAAATAGAGGGCTATGGGTAACCCTAGGTCATTTCTTTGTTTTCTGGTGTGTGCCTGCGTGCGTGCCAGTCTGTGCATGTGCGTCTGTCCGTCCGTGACGATGTCGTTTTCACGGCTTTTTACAAGGAGCGGAGCGAGAGAGAGAGACTGTGTGGCACGCCATTCCTCACACAGACAGTTTCACAGTATCTTCCCTTTATTTTACGAGGTCAAGTTGCGATCTCAACACTGAACCCGGCACGGATGGAAAATGTACTCGGGGGCGGACGACTGGTTTCCGCTCCCGGGTCCGGCGCTGATGTCATTGTCCCACCAGCCGGGCCCCCTAGGTAATTTCTAAGGTAAGGACTTGTTCAGCATAGCTTTGTGGGCCGAAAGGCCTGTATTGTGCTGTAGGTGCAGTCTGTATTGTGCAGTCTTAAAGGCAAAAGGTGGATGCTCCAAATATTGATTTGATTCGCTTTTTTCACTGTTTACTGCTCTTTATAGTATTTTCTTGATATTTAGAACCTTTTCATTTCATTATTTTTGAAAGCATCTTCACTTTGTAGAATTTTTAAAAAACTTTTGCATAGTATTGTAATAGCCTTGAAGTGGGTGGCACCATGAAAGCCGTCAGTAGAGCTTTGGCCTCTGGCCGCAGAGAGCTGGGTTCAATTCTCACCTCTGGTGCTGTGTTTGTGAGGTTGGCACAGTCTGAGGAAATGTGGGCTTCCACCACTTGCTCCAGTTTTCTCCTGCATCCCAAAGATGTAGGTTGATGGGCTACTACAAGTTATCCCTCATATATCTGTGAGTAAGAGGATCTGGGGTGTGTGGGGGGAGGGGAGAGGAGGTGGCTGTTGATGGGAATGTGGGACAATGAAACACAATTAGTGACAATGGGTGATTGATGTGGACTTGTTGGTCCCACCCAGCTCCACATCACTGCACCATATCCTCAAAACAAAATGGCTCTGCCTGACTCTGAGAAACATTTCATGAGATCTGCTGCTATCGAATAACAGAGACATGTTCTACCCATCCACTAACATTAAAGAAATCTCTGCTGGTGAGTAATATGAGTCTTACTGTGATAAGTGGAGTATTCTCTGCAGGAACAGATGACAGTAAATCTACAATTTCCAAAGATTCACTGGGAATTTTCCATGTATCGCTTCTGTGTCTGTTGCCATAACTTGCTAATTATAATTTGGCAATACCTATGCTCTCATCATACCTTGTGTCACTTTCAGGTTGTAGGATGTTGGGGAGAGAAGAGTTGCAGGTCATGTTTTGTCCAGCAAAACTCATGCTCCTGTGTTTCTGTGGGGAGTTAATTTAACCATTTTTCTTTTCCTGTTGACACTGTTGGGTATTTTCATTATATTGACAGAAAATTCTGAGTTTCATCCATTACTATAGAGAAAGGTGTATCATTGTTATTTTAACAACACACAAAATGCCAGAGGAACTCAGCAGGTCAGGCAGTATTATGGGAATGAATAAAGAGTTGACAGTTCAGGCCAAGACCCTTCATGAATGCTGGAGTTCCTCTGGATTTCCAGCGTCTGCAGAATCTCTAGTGTACAAGGTTATTAGATACTATTACTGCAGATATAATAGGAATTTGAAGTTAAATACATTCCCTGTATTTCAAGAAGACTTGATTAAAAGTGTAGATGCATTGGGCCCTAGTGAGACTGCACCTGGAATATTGTGCACAAGTCTGATCTTGCCTACCTATGGTAGATATGCTTGCAGCAGAGGGACTGCTATACAAGTGCCAGAGATTCATCCCTTGGTCATCAAATAGAGAGAGATTAAGCAGATTGGGCCTACAGTTCACTAGGAATTTGAGGAGATTTGCAAGTCAACAAAGACTCCAGCAAATTCCTACAGATGTACTGTGGAGAGTAGTCTGACTAGTTGCATCACCAGCTGTGTTATAAGCTTCAATACACAGAACTGAGATAAACTGCAGAGTTTTGTCGTCTCAGCCAGCTCCATCATGGGCACTAGTCTCCCCCATCACCCAGGACATGCCCTGTTCTCACTGTAACCATCAGGAAAGGAGGTACTGAAGTCTGAAGACACACACTCAGTGATTCAGGAATCTCTGCCATCCGATTTCTAAATGGACATTGAACCCATGAACACTACCTCACTACTTTCTGATTTTTTTTAATACTGTTTTTAATTTAACTATTTAATCCACACACACACATTATATATAACTATACACACTCATATGCAAGTATATATATACACACACACACTGTAAATTAATGATTTTTGTTTATGTATTGCATTGAACTGCTGCTGCTAAGTTAACAAATTGCATGACATATACCAGTGATATTAAACTCGATTTGGATTCCATCGAGGACTCCTTCAATGGGTGATGCCTCAAGAAGGTGGCATCCATCATTATGGACCCTCACCACCCAGAACATGCCCTCTTCTCATTACTGCCATCAGGGAGGGGGTACAGGAGCCAGAAGACACACACTCAACGTTTCAGGAACAGTTTCTTCCCCTCCACCATCAAGATTTCTGAATGGTCTATCAACCCATGAGCACTACCTCAACATTTTGCTCTTTTTTTGTACTATTTATTAAATGTTTACATATTTCTTATTATAACAATGTTTTGTATGCTACACTGTAATGCTGCCACAAATTTCACTACACATACAGTGATAATAAACCCGATTCTGATTGAATTTTGAAGAATAAATGGCGGTCTCATTATAATGTAAACAAACTCTTGCAGGACTCAGAGGAGAAACAGTTGGCGCTCTCCCTGGCTGGAATGTCTAGAGACAGGGATCACGTTCGCAAAATAAGGGATTGGCTTTTCAGGACAGAGGTGAGGGGGTAGTGAATCTTTGGAGTTCTCTTTTCAAGGGGGTTCTGAAGGTCAAGACCAAAAATAGTGGAACTTTGTTTTTAAGTGACTGAAGGGATGTGGAATTAATGCAGGAAAACAGTGCTGAGGTGCAAGATTACCCGTGATCGTAATGAATGGTGGAGCAGGGAGCAGGGAGCAGGAGCTGAACGGTCCATTCCAACTCCCAGTATGGTCTCGGGCTTTTTAATGTCACCCATACCATTCCTGTGATGGAGATTGTAAATTATTGCTATGTATGGTGCCTAATCTGTTGTTTTGATCTCCTCTGTAGCTGGCCCATATACCACAGCTTTCTTTAATCCAGCACTCGCTTTCTCTGGCACATTCCACTGTTCTGGGAACACCTTATTACAATACATGGTCGTCTACTGGTTTAGCCCATTCATCGGTAAGCAACAGCATCCTTTCCAATTCACAAGGCCTGACAGACTCAGACATCAGTGCTCTAGATCATAATGCTCACCTCATGAGCGTCTGTTAGTTTGCCTAATGGTGACTTTAACATTGTGACACTGAATTTCATTAATGTGTTCACTTTATGACCTGTCCAAATAGCTTTGCATCGTTAATATCAATGGACTGGAGGCATCTTTATGGAGATAAAGGATTGGTCACAAAAGGGGAAGTCTACTGACCAGTAGGAAAGGTGGAGGGAGAAAGTTGTAAAACAATAAAAATATCATCGACTGATAATCAAGCAGATTTTAATCACTCAAAAATTACGTGGACAGAAATGGCAGGAAATGAGTGTTGGAATTGAATGCTTTTTAAAAAAAATACAAGATATTAGTTGAATTAATTCAACACTAAAATCATAGTTTTAATTGTAATATTTTTACTGACAATTTGTATCTTTAACAATGTATCTTTAAAAAAGCTCATGTATTTTTCGCATTATATGGCATTTTGCCTCCACTTACTGGTGGAATCGAGTAAAGCAGTTACATAATGATTTGTCACCTTTTCATTTTTAATTGGCTCAGTGTTAGCACATTAAACACATACTATGATTGTGCAGCTTTACTCTTATCTAAGGAATTTCTGTTATCTGGACTATAAAGATGATAGAGTTTTGCAAAATTGCTGTACTTAATCTCTTTTCTTTTCTGGTTTTCGTCTGTGTTGTATTGGTTTCCTTGTTTAAACTTTAAAGTAAACAGTCATGAAGAATCAGTCTTTTACACATTCTTGAACTCCTAAAGACCCTAGGGATCGAAAATTACCAAGATCCAACACAAGTGAGAAAATGTAATTTTTACAACATGAGGTATTTTTTCCACTTGTCATGCAAAAAGCTTAAAGGAGGAGGATTCAGTACTGAACTCTTCAATCTACTTCAGTGTATTTAATGCTTGTGTTCAGTTACTCTCCTTTCTGCCTTTTAAAATGACATTGACTATTCTCCAACTTATTCTCTTACTAACATTAGACCTGTTTGTTGCAGCAACAATTCTGGCTGTCTTACTATTCAATGGACACATTCCTCTGCTTTTCTCCAAGAATCTCCTCTATTCCAAAAGGACAAAGTACAAAACTCCCAAAGGGAAATCACCATTGGTTTCAGAAGAGAACAAGGCAGCCCACAAGCAACAGACAAGGAAGAGAGATCACTTGAAGAAGGGCTCCAAGATTGTCGCAGAGACAGAGAATGACAAGTGAGAGCTGATAGATTTGATTTAAGGAGCATGTCATCAGTGTGTTTGATGTAGTGTAAATAATTAGAACCACATCAGATGGAAAGGCAGTGGAAACAGATAGGCTGTGGGCTTTTAAAAGGAAAAGGGTTAAAAACATAAGAAATAATTATAAAGGGCTATGGGAGCAGAGCAGGTCATGTGTTGTCAGAGGGTAGTGGCTGTCTGGTACTTCACCCCATACATGGCAGCTGGATATAACACACACACACACAGCATTTACTCCATCAAATGATAAATTCCAATAATCCAACACTCTCAGGAATTTGGTGATGCTGGACTGACAGACTTTCTGGACTATTGCATATTATTTTCAATTAATATTTCCAACATATTATTTAGATTTTACACGGTCCACTACTAAAAGAAATTTAGTGAATCCGGTAAGTTCCATGGGGTGCAACAAGCAGAACCGGGTGAGCTGCAAGAGACCGTGGGAACCAGAGTGAGTGAGTGCAGGAACAGGGCTCCAGTGAGTTAGAGGGCACAGTAATGGAGTCCCCGTGAATTGGTGCAGGAACAGGGCTCCAGTGAGTTAGAGGGCACAGTAATGAAGTCCCTGTGAATTGGTGCAGGAACAGGGCTCCAGTCAGTTAGAGGGCACAGTAATGAAGTCCCTGTGAATTGGTGCAGGAACAGGGCTCCAGTCAGTTAGAGGGCACAGTAATGAAGTCCCTGTGAATTGGTGCAGGAACAGGGCTCCAGTCAGTTAGAGGGCACAGTAATGGGGCCTCCGTGAATTGGTGCAGGAAGAGGGACTGATGAGTTAAAGGGTGCAGGAACGGAGTTCTAGAGAGAAGGAAACTGCAGGGACAGGGACTGGTGAGTTTGAGGGTCCAGGACTCGGTGTCCCAGTGAATAGAGAGTGCAGGAATTAGAGCCCTGATGAGTTTGAGGGTGCAGGTGCAGGAGCAGGGTTCCAGTGAGTTAGAGAAAGAACAGCAATCTGCACCAACTGAGCCAGCTGTCAGACTTTTGAGCTTTCCGATTAGTTGGACAGTGTGTTATTGGAGTTTTAATGTAAGTGATCTTGAATCCAGTCTTGTTTGTTATATCCATTCACTGCCCCTTCCCAATGCCTCCATTAAACCGACTGGAATTCCATTGTGTTTAAGGTGATGAACTGGAGTGGAGGTGCTGTGCGGAGGGGACATCGATGACAGTAAACAACAGTGAAACTTCAGGTTCCTCCAAGTCTCTCAGACATTGACAAAAGATCACAACAGGCACAACCTCGATAAACAGCGATGGAAAAATAGGCATTAAAAATAAAACAATTATAAGTTGCATCTTTGCCTAATGAGCTGTTAAATTAAATATACTTGTGCATAAGACTGAGTGCTTGCTATTTCTGAAAGACTAAGTGCTTGCAATGATCGGGGTGGACTGAGTGATCGTACAGGCTTCATCAGCAAGGAACCCAAGGCACCCTGAGGAGAAGATCACCTCCAGCCCAGGATGGACACAGACCTATTAGTGGCTTCCTATTGACCCCCGTTATGGTACCACATTGGAATTCGGCCAGTTAGGGTGTACACTAGCCCTGAATTTAACATGCCATTGCAGTGATGGAGACATCATTAATGCTAAATGGAACTCTGCACAAAATTAAGGCAACACACAGGATTATGGATTGAAATGTGCATTGGCTAATACTAAAAACATCAACACTAAGTTATAATAAAATGGTTGCCAAAATTATTTTTCTGCACAATATCTCAAGTGCCACACTGGTCAAAGGAACAAATGCTTATTGACAAGGTGCTGATTGGTTGGGAAGAGCTGGTTGGTGAAGGTTGCTCCCTGTAGCTTCACCTGCCTGATAACGGGCTAGATGCCATACTAAGGTTGGGCCTTGATTTGTCTTGTTCCATCTAACAATGGAGAGATTTCTTTCCTCCCTCCCTTCTCCGGGCCATCTCACCCCTACCCCACTCTGGGGCAGATTGTGATATTTAAAGATGTGTTTATGTCCATGAGTGGAGTTTGACCCATTACATAAAAGGCTTGGGAAAAAATGTTTTTGCCTTTAAGACAACACCAGTTGGTCCTATAACCTGCATGCCAGTGAAACTCTGGGGCAAATGTTGCGCATTGGTACTTAAGACCATAACATATAGGAACAGACGTAGGTCATTCGGCCTATTGAGTCTGCTTCACTATTCAATCATGGGCTGATCTAATTCTTCCAGTCATCCCCACTCCCCTGCTTTCACCCCATACCCTTGATGCCCTGGCTAATCAAGAACCTATCTCTGCCTTAAATACATCCAATGACTTGACCTCCACAGCCACTTGTGGTAACAAATTCCACAGATTTACCACCCTCTGACTGAAGTAATTTCTCCGCATCTCAGTTCTAAAAGGATCCTGAAGTCATGTCCTTCTGTCCTAGAGTCCCCTACCATGGGAAATAACTTTGCCATATCTAATCTGTTCAGGCTTTTTAACATTCAGAATGTTTCTATGAGTCCCCACTCATTCTCATGAACTCCAGGGAATACAGCCCAAGAGCTGCCAGACATTCCTCATACGGTAACCCTTTCATTGCTGGAATCATTCTCATGAATCTTCTCTGAACTCTCTCCAATATCAGTATATCTGTTCTAAAATAAGGAGCCCAAAACTGCACACAATACTCCAAGTGTGGTCTCACGAGTGCCTTACAGAGCCTCAACATCACACCCCTGCTCTTATGTTCTGTACCACTAGAAATGAATGCCAACATTGCATTCGCCTTCTTCACAACTGACTCAACCTGGAGATTAACCTTTAGGGTATCCTGCACAAGGACTCCCAAGTCCCTTTGCATCTCTGCATTTTGAATTCTCTCCCCATCTAAATAATAGTCTGCCCGTTTAGTTCTTCCACCAAAGTGCATGACCATACGCTTTCCAACACTGTATTTCATTTGCCACTTCTTTGCCCATTCCCCTAAACTATCCAAGTCTCTCTGTAGGCTCTCTGTTTCCTCAACACGACCTGCTCCTCCACCCATCTTTGTATCATCGGTAAATTTCGCCACAAATCCATTAATACGGTAGTCCAAATCATTGACATACATCATAAAAAGCAACGGTCCCAACACCGACCCCTGTGGAACTCCACTGGTAACCGGCAGCCAGCCAGAATAGGATCCCTTTATTCCCACTGTCTGTTTTCTGCTGACTAGCCAATGCTCCACCCAAGCTAGTAACTTCTCTGTAATTCCATGAGCTCTTATCTTGATAAGCAGCCTCATGTGTAGCACCTTGTCAAAGGCCTTCTGAAAATCCAAGTACACCACATCTACTGCATCTCCTTTGTCTACCCTGCTTGTAATTTCCTCAAAAAATTGCAGTAGGTTTGTCAGGTAGGATTTTCCTTTCAGGAAACCATGCTCCGTAATCTCATCCCTAACAATCAATCCCAACAATTTCCCAACCACTGATGTCATGCTAGCAGGTCTATAGTTTCCTTTCTGCTGCCTCCCACCCTTCTTAAATAGCGGGGTAACATTTGTAATTTTCCAGTCATCTGGTACAATGCCAGAATCTATTGATTTCTGAAGGATCAGTGTTAATGCCTCCACAATCTCTCCAGCTTCTTCCTTCAGAACCCGAGTGTGCATTCCATCAGGTCCAGGAGATTTATCCACCTTCAGATCATTAAGCTTCCTAAGCCCTTTCTCAGTCGTAATTTTGCCTACACATACTTCACTTCCCTGACACTTTTGAATGTCCGGTCTACTGCAGACGTCTTCCACTGTGAAGACTCATGCAAAATACGCATTCAGTTCCTCTGCCATCTCTGTGTCTCTCATTACAATATCTCCAGTGTCATTTTGTATTGGTCCCATATCTATCCTTGACTCTCTTTTACCCTTTATATATTTAAAAAAAGCTTTTAGTATCTTCTTTGATATTAGTCACCAGCTTCCTCTCTTAATTCATCTTTTCCTTCCAAATAACCTTCTTCGTTTCCTTCTGCAAGTTATTAAAAGCTTCCCAGTCTGCTATCTTCCCACTAGATTTGGCTTCCTTGTATGCCCTCTCTTTTGCTTTTACTTTGGCTCTGACTTCACTTGTCAGCCACAGTAGTGTCCATCTTCCCTTTGAAAATTTCTTCTTATTTGGAATATATCTGTCTTGTACTTCCCTTGTTTTTTCACAGAAACTTCAGCCATTGCTGCCCTGCTGTCTTTTCTGCAAATGTCCCTTTCCAGTCAACTTTGGCCAATTCCTCTCTCATGCCATTGTAATTTGCTTTATTCCACTGAAATACTGACACGTTGGATTTTACTTTTTTTTCCTCTCAAATTTCAATGTGAACTCGATCATATTGTGATCACTGTTCCCTAAGGGTTCCTCAACCTTAAGCTCTCTTATCACCTCTGGATCATTGCACAACATCCAATCCAGCACAGCTGATCCCCTAGTGGGCTCAGCAACAAGCTGTTCTAAAAAGCCATCCCTTAGACATTCTACAAATTCTCTCTCAAGGTCCAGTACTGACCCAGTTTTCCCGATCCACCTTCATGTTAAAATCCCTAACGATTATGACATTGCCTTTCTGACATGCCTTTTCTATCTCTTGCTGTAATTTGTAATCCACATCCCGGCTGCCAATTGGAGGCCTGTATACAACTGCCATTAAGGTCCTTTTACCCTTGCCATTTCTTAACTCAACCCATAGAATACTTGAGGTGTGTTTTAAGGAACAAGAGCACCATGAAACATTGCTGATAGGGTCTTTGTAGCATTGCACAGAGGGACGAGTTATGAGAACACTGCTATGTGGCACCCTGGTAAAGTACACAGCCCTCTTGCACCTATGGATCAGATTAGGTGATCCCATCGCCGCTGAGGCAACAGGTCTGTGAGGCCGGGCAGCATGTGAGTGCTGCTCAGGGCTATATCCTGATTGGCATGCTGAGTGTGGGCATTGCAACCTGCTCTGTCCAGACCCTACAGTCTTTCTCATCACCTCCTGACTGATTGATGCAACCTGCTGCTTGCCTTGTTCTTTGCTTGGTCTGATCTTCTCACCTCAGGTAAGAGTAGGTATGAATATCCTGGCTGAGAATAGGTATTGCAACATACCAAAACAGCAATGATTACATTCAGATGCTTCAGGAGTGTCAGGAGAGTTACTACCGTTCCTGTGAGTGAGGTTATAGCAGTGAGGAGGGTTTAACTGAATGATTTCAGAGCAGGCTTATGCTCTACTAACGTTAGATCTACATTGTTGAATAAGATTTATGGAAGTTGAGTGAAAAGTGAAGAATTTGTTAGTGGAAGAGAATGTTGGTATTATAGTATGATAGTGAGACGTTTATATCAATACTTTAGTGAATTATGAGACTTGCATTTAAAATGTAAGGAGATTTATCATGAAAGTAGTGGATCAGTGACGCACATGAGTTATCACTGAATTGATGTACCCCCATATTTTCTATATATGGAAGTGAAATGGTACTGTGTTATGTTGGGGCTGAGAGATGAACTGGGGTACATCAGTAATAATACTCAAATAAGAAGCTGGGTGTATCAGTTTCTGCAAAGGAAAGTCAGTTAGTGTTGTAAGGCTGCTACATTGCATGATTGTTTGCCAGTATTTATAATTCTAGGAGTTATTGGTGTGAGATACATCAATGCTACAATTAGATGGATACTGTTGTGCTAATGGAGTAACTGTTTACAAACTTTGTTCATTCCTATCACAACAGGGGATTATACAGGTGATGAACACAGGACTGAAGGTGCTAAGTTTGAATGCACAGTGTATACAGGATAAGGGAGGTGATCTTGTAGTGCAGATAGAGACATCACTGGGTCATGGCTGAAAGAAGATCATAGTTGGGAATTCAACATCAAAGGACGGGCAGGTAGGGAGAGTGGGTGGGGTGGCTCAGTTGGTAGAAAATGTAATAAAATCCTTAGAAAGATGTGAAATGAGATCGGAAGATGTAGAATCTTCGTGGTAGAGTCAAGAAGCTGCAACGGTATAAAGATCCTGATGGGAGTTACATACAGGCCCCTGAACAGTAGTCAGAATGTGGGATATACATTTCAATGGGAGACAGAAAAAGCATGTAATAATAAGAATGTTATAAAGGCATGAAAGAGGAGCTGGCCAAAGTTGATCGGAAGTGGACATCAGGACAGCAATGGCTTAATTGTTTCCTGAGCAATTCAGAAGACGCAGGAAAGATGCATCCCAAAGACGAAGAAAGATTTGAATGAGAATGAAGCAACTGTGGCTGACAGGGGAAGTCAAAGACAGCATAAAAGCAAAGAGAGGGCATATAATATTGAAAAATTAGTGGGAAGTTAGAGGATTGGGAAACTTTTCAAAGCCAACAAAAGGCAACTAAAGAAACCACAAGGAGGGAAAAGATGAAACATGAAGGTAAGCTAGCCAATCATAACCAAGAGGATACCAAAACATTTTTCAGATACATAAAGAGTAAAATAGATGAGAGTGGATATTGGACCACTGGAAAATGATGCTGAAGAGGCAATAATAGGAGACAGATGGCAAACAAACTTCGTAAATATTTGCATCAATCTTCGCTGTTGAGGACACTAGCAGTGTACCCGAAGTTCGAGAGCATCGGGGGCAGAAGTGAGTGTAGTTGCTCTTACTAAGGAGAAGGTGCTTGGGAAGCTAAAAGGTCTGAAGGTAGATAAGTCATCTGGACCAGATGGACTACACACACCCAGTGTTATGAAAGAGGTAGCTGAAAAGGTTGTGGAGGCATCAGTAATGATCTTTCAAGACTCACCAGATTCTGGAATGGTTCCAGAAAACTGGAAAATAGTAAATGTTATCCCACTCTTTAAGTGAGGGAGGTAGAAGAAAGGAAATTATAGGCCAGTTAGCCTGACTTCGGTGGTTGGGAAGGTGTTGGAGTCTATTATTAAACATAGAAACATAGAAACTAGGTGCAGGAGTAGGCCATTCGGCCCTTCGAGCCTGCACCGCCATTTATTATGATCATGGCTGATCATCCAACTCAGAACCCCGCCCCAGCCTTCCCTCCATACCCCCTGATCCCTGTAGCCACAAGGGCCATATCTAACTCCCTCTTAAACATAGCGAATGAACTGGCCTCAACAGTTTGCTGTGGCAGAGAATTCCACAGATTCACCACTCTCTGTGTGAAGAAGTTTTTCCTAATCTCGGTCCTAAAAGGCTTCCCCTCTAACCTCAAACTGTGACCCCTCGTTCTGGACTTCCCCAACATCGGGAACAATCTTCCTGCATCTCGCCTGTCCAATCCCTTTAGGATCTTATACGTTTCAATCAGATCCCCCCTCAATCTTCTAAATTGCAATGAGTACAAGCCCAGTTCATCCAGTCTTTCTTCATATGAAAATCCTGCCATCCCAGGAATCAATCTGGTGAACCTTCTTTGTACTCCCTCTGTGGCAAAGATGTCTTTCCTCAGATTAGGGGACCAAAACTGCACACAATACTCCAGGTGTGGTCTCACCAAGGCCTTGTACAACTGCAGTAGTACCTCCCTGCTCCTGTACTCGAATCCTCTCGCTATAAATGCCAGCATACCATTCGCCTTTTTCACCGCCTGCTGTACCTGCATGCCCACTTTCAATGACTGGTTTCAGTGTACTTGGAGGAGTGTGGTAAAATCAGTCAAAGAAAGCATGGTTTCCTTAATGGAAAATCTAGTCTAACAATTCTGTTGGAATTCTTTGACCCTCCAAGCAGACCATTGCCTTTGTCAGAGCTGGGGAGCAGCCAATACCTGCCAAAAGAACATCTGCAGGCATTCTGACCTCTGCAAGGGACTGGCAGCTGTTGGTGGACCTTGAAGGGCAGCTGAAGTTCCCCAACCATATCGCAGCTACCACCCTGCGACCAGACATTGTCCTAGTGTCTGAGTCTACTAAGCAGGTGGTGCTGCTGGAGCTGACAGTCCCATGGGAAGATAGCTTGGAGGAGGCCTTTGAAAGGAAGCTCTCCAAGTACGACTGTCAGCAGGCTGGATGGAGAGCGAGGTGTCTCCCAGTGGAGGTTGGCTGTAGGGGATTCGTAGCCCATTCTTTAGTTAGAGCCTTCAGCACTTTGGGCATCGAGGGAGAGAGGAAGAGGAGAGCCATCCGCAGTACCACCGATGCGGCAGAGAGGGCCTCAAGATGATTGTGGCTCAAAAGGGGGGAGCCATGGAGTCATAAGTAGCTAGCCATCTGGACACAAGCTGGGGTCTGATCAGCCCCGGGTGGGTCACCTGGAGGGGGTTGTATGATGTTGAAAGACCTGAAACACCCGATGATTCCAGGAACATCACTGAAGCTGTGTCCAGAAGCATCCATAGATGTATGTACACAGCTGAGGAATTAACAGGGAGGATAGTCAAAAGAGAGACAGTGGCTGTTGTTTACTTAGATTTTCAGAAGGCCTTTGACAAGGTGCTGCTTAACAAGATAACAGTACATAGTATTACAGGAAAGATACTAGTATGGATTGAAGATTGGCTGACAGGTAGGAGGCAAAGAATTGGAATAAAGGGGGTATTTTCTGGTCGGCTGCCGGTGGCTAGTGGTGTTGGGACCGCTTCTTTATGCTGTATGTCAATCGTTTGGATGATGAAATGGAAGGTTTTATGGCAAAATTTGTGGACGATACAAAGATGGGTGGAGAGGCAGGTGGTGTTGAGGAAGCAGGGAGTCTGCAGAAGGACAGATTGGGAGAAAGGGCAAAGAAGTGGCAGAAGGAATATAGTGTAAGGAAGTATATTGTCATGCACTTTGGTAGAAGGAATAAAGGCATAGACTATTTTCCAAAACGGGGAGAATATTCAGAAAGTTGAGATACAAACTTTAGGAGTCCTCGTGCAGGATTTTCTAAAGGTTAACTTGCAGGCTGAGTTGGTGGTAATGAAGGCAAATGCAATGTTAGCACTCATTTTGAAAGGACTAGGCTGCAAGAGCAAGGATGTTATGCTAAGTCTTTATCAGGCCTTGGCCAGTCAACAATTAAAGTATTAAGAGCAGGTGTGGGCCCCTTATCTAAGAAAAGATGTGCCGGCAGTGGAGACGGTCCAGTGGAAGCTCATGAGAATGATTCTGGGAATGAAAGGGCTAACATATGAGGAGCTTTTGATAGCTCTGGGCCTTGACTCACTGGAGTTTAGAAGAATGGGGAAGGAGGGTTCTCACTGAAACCTATCAAATATTAAAAGGCCTGAATGGAATGGATGTGGAGAGGGTTTTGACTATAGTGGGTGAGTCCAGGAATGGAGTGCACAGCCTCAGACAGAGGGATGTCCATTTAGAAGGAATTTCTTTAACCAGACGGTGGTGAATCTATGGAATTCATTGCACAGACGGCTGTCATTGAGTATATTTAAAGTTGATGTTGATAGTTTCTTGGTTAGTCAGGTCAAAGGTTATGGGGAGAAGGCAGGAGAACTGGGTTAAGAAGGATAATAAATCAGCCTTGATGGAATGATGGGCCGTAAGGCCCAATCCCACTCCTACGTCTTCTGGTCTTATAACGTACAGCTAAGTAAATTAGGAGCTCAACCTCAGAATCCCTGTTCTCAGTCTCCTCAGTAGGGAGCTGAAGTGACCATTACAAGACAAAGATTTTGACCAGTTCAACAGAACTGATGGCAGGTGGAGCTTGGAAATATCTACGCTGGTCAGAGTGTCTGGCACAAGAGGATATTACTGAAACCTCGAGCCAGGAACACAATTAGTTAGGGAATACTTATACTTGCAAGTAGTGATAGAAATTTGGATCTCCCCTCTGCAAATGGGAATTGATGCCCGTCCTTGTGTTAAACTGTGCTATTTCTGATATATTCCTGTCAGTCAAGAGTAGTAGTAGTGGTAGTGTGATCACTCAGGTTGAGTATATTGTTCTCCCAAAGGGTTATTCCCTAATGGAGAATGCTTGTGCGTGGCTTTGTTTAAAGTGGGGAGCCTGATGCATGGGCTGCCTCCACACGGCCCTCGACAGATCGAGGTCAGAGTCCAGGGGCATGGCATGCAAGGTGACTGGTGTCTCTTCACTGCTGCAACCTTCCTCCACCTTCACTGTCATCTTCTGGCAGCTCCAACAGAGGTTTTGGTTGGATCTCTCTTGGATGGATCTCTCTTGGACTGAATCTCTCCTTTGACCTGACCATTATGGGTGACCCTATCAGGAGCTAAGCTCCAGGCAATATCACTCTTGAGACCTCAGGAACTCGAGCCTCTCCACCACAACAAGGTGGCAATCCCCAGAAGCATGAGCAGGAAAGGATTTGCAACAACAGCCAGTACATATGGAGATAATTCCAAGATGAATCACAACGTCCTGAATGTTGCAACAGCTCTAAGGGCAAATATGCTCTTCAATCCACGACTCTCCACCACCCCTCCCCCAAATGGAAACCAACTCTGGGATCATGAGTCCAGAGGGAGGAGAAACAAGGACAACTGTACAGGAATGTGTGGCAAGAAGAAAGAAGAGGCATATAGGAGAGAATGTCATACGAATATATTTATAGGTCAGTCAGCTGAGGGAAATGGAATTAGGTGACTAATATGACACAAAGGTTAGTGGAGGTGTGGGTATTGTAAAAGATAGTCGTAGGTAACAGCAGTACAGACAGAGTGCAGAGCTGGGCTGAGAAATGGCAGATGGAGTTCAATCCAGAAAAATATGAATTGATTCACTTTGGAGGGTCGAACTTGCAAGTAGGGTACAAGGTTCATGGTGGGATTCTTAGCAGTGTGGAAGAACAGAGGAACCTTATAATCCTAGAACATAGATCCCTCAAAGTTGTTGTGCAAATTGGTAAGATGATTAAGTACGCATATCTACAAATCAGTGAATTCAAATGAATCAATGACAGTGGAAGCAGACAGACCAATTGCCTTTGTTCTTGCCATGAGGTTGAAGAAATGGAAGCTGCCATTTTGTGAAGCTGCTCTGTATCCTGCATTTTGTGAACTAGAATTGCTTGGCTGAATTAGTGTTTCAAAGTAGATAATGATGTTCCAGGTAATCTGCTAGACTAGAGATAATTTCCAAATAAGATATTAGTGAGGTGTTATTTGATACAATATAAAATGCAGTTTTGTGAATGTGGTCTGTGTCTACCCTGAGTAATTTGAGCTGGTTACTGGTTTGAAACAAAGAGCCACAAGTTACCAGTTGTCACTTGCAGAGAAAGGGCAATTAATGGGCATTGGTCAATACATGACCAGAGTCAATAGATCAGATGATCATAGCCTATAACACTGAAATGCAACAATTGACCTGGTAAGGGATGAATATAAAAATAGATGCTTTGATTGCAAAAGTAGCAATACTTCTCCTTAGAGACCCACCAGCACCAGTATAGAATTCCCCATGGATATACAGAGATCAGAGCAGGAACACACAGCCAGCATAGACTCCTTTGACTGGTATTACCATTACTATTCTTTAATTGTTCATGGAGGGTCAGGAAAACTTAAGTGTGCTTACAGGTATTCAGTTGTGTAATTTCAAGTGCTCTTCTGTTGAGACAATAAAGGTACTTGTCAGTAATTACAGATTCTGTGCCTGTCTGGTCATTATTACTAATGGGTGATCCTTGTAACAAGAACATATTTTATGTGGAAAGGATGAGTGAGCTAGGGCTTTTCTCTTTGGACTGAAGGCAGATGAGAGGCAGCTGGATGAAGGTTTACTGTGCCTATACAAAGTATCACGTCCCCCACCCCCCTTGGAAGTCTTAATGGTTTATTGTTTTACATTGACTCAGTGGATTTAATTTGGCTTTTTTTGACACTGATCAACAGAAAATGACTTACATGTCAAAGTGAAAACAGATCTCTACAAAGAAGTCTAAATTCATTACAAATAAAAAACAATAACTGATTACACAAGTATTCACCCTTTTAATTTGCCACACCAAACCACTAGTGTAGCCAATTGGTTTTTAGAGGTCACATAATTAGTTACACAGAGATCACCTGCATACAGTGAAGGTGTTTCAGTTGATTTTAGTGAAAATAATACATCTGTATCTGGAAAGTCCAACTGCTGGTGAGTCAGTATCCCAGCAAAAACCACACAATGAGGACAAAAGAACACTCCAAGCAACTCCACACAAACGTTATTGTAAAGCACAAGTCAGGAGATGGATACAAGAACATTTGCAAGTCACTGAATATCCCTTGAAGTTAGTCATCAATAAATGGAAAGAATATGGCACAGCTGTAAATCTGCCTAGAGCAGGTTGTCCTCAAAAACTGAGTGACTGTGCAAGGAGGGGACTAGCGAGGGAGGCCAAGAGACCCATTACAATTCTGGAGGAGTTACAAGCTTCTGTGGCTGAGATAGTCATAGTCATACTTTATTGATCCCATGGAGATGGGAGAGACTGCACATACAACGACTGTTGCCCAGGTGCTTCACCTGTTACAGCTTTATGCAAGTGTGGCAAAGAAAAAGCCACTGTTGGAAAAAATAACTCACATGAAATCTTGCCAACTGGAAGTTGTTTCTATGATCTGATGAAACCAAAATTGAGCTTTTAGGCCATGAAACTAAATGCTATGTTTGGCATAAGCTAAACACCGCACATCATCAAAAGCTCATCATACCTACCATGAAGCATGGTGGTGGCTGCATCATGCTGTGGGGATGCTTCACTGCAGCAGGCCCTGGAAGGCTTGTGAAGGTAGAGGGTAAAATGAATGCAGCAAAATACAGGGATATCCTGAAGGAAAACCTGATGCAGTCTGTAAGATAACTTCAACTTGGGAGAAGAGTTGTTTTCCAGCATGACAATGATCCCAAGCATAAAGCCAAAACTACACAGGACTGGCTTAAGAACAACAAAGTTAATGTTCTGGAGTGGCCAAGTCAGACCGCAATCCAACTGAGAATTTGTGGCTGGACTTGAAAAGGGCTGTTCACTCATGATCCCCATGCAATCTGACAGAACTTGAGCAGTTTTGTAAAGAAGAATGGGGGGAAAATTGCAGTGTCCAGATGTGCAGAGCTGATTGAGACCTATCCACACAGACTCAAGGCTGTAATTGCTGCCAAAAGGTGCATCCACTAAATACTGACTTGAAGGGGCTGTATACTTATGCAATCAATTATTTCATATTTTATATTTGTAATTAATTTAGATCACTTTGTAGAGATCTGTTTTCACTTTGACACAAAAGAGTCTGTTGATCATAGTCACAAAAAGCAAATTAAATCCACTGATTAAATGTTGTAAAACAATAAAACATGGAAACTTCCAATGGGAGTGAACACATTTTATGGATACTGTATAAGACAAGAGACACTGGTAGAGTGCACAGCCAGTGCCTTTTTCCAAAGTGGCAATGCCTAATACCAGAGGACGACTTTTATTTTTTTTAAAAAAGTGGAGGAAGTTTTTGGAAAGATGTAAGAGGAAAGTTTTTTTTTTAAAAAAGTGTTAAGTGCCTGGAATAGCGATTGAGGCTGGTACATCGGGGCATCTAATAGACTCTTGACACATGGATGAAGAAACAATGGAGGGTTATGGGCTGTGTTTGATGGAGTGTTTAGATTGATCACTGAGTAGCTTTACATAGGTTGGCACAACATTGTGGGCTGAAGGGCCCGTACTATGCTACCTTCTATGTTGACTCACAAGCCTCAGGGAAAATAAATCATTTAATCTCTTCATTATAGTTTAAAACAGCATCTTCTAATTCTGGATTCTTTCTGAAGAGTTGAAATGTCTAATACTTGAGGGCATGCATTTAAAGCGAGGTGGGAAATTTTAAAAGACATGTGTAGAGCAAGGTTTTGTTTCATAGAGTGGTAGCTGTCTGAAATGCACTGCCAAGGGTGTGGTGGAGGCAGATAGGAGTCATTTAAGAAGCTCTTCAGCACATGAGTATGTAGACAATGAAGGGATGTGTGCAAGCAGAAGGGTTAAAATGTCATTAGCATAATTAATTCAGCACAACAGCAAAGCTGAAAGGCTTGTTCCTGTGCCATACTATTCCATGTTTTATGGTCTATCTTTTAACTTAGAGCTGGAACAGAGTTAAGAGCTGGAAATGCTTTCTTTCATTCTGTGAGTATTCTGTAATGGAAAAGAGAGCAAATGCCAAGATATGGAGGAGGAAGAACAAACAAGGGAAATATATCAAATAACGAATAAGAAATCTAAAATAATTATCTCGAGACAAGCTCTAGAGAAGATAAAATTTCTGCAAGGGATTGAAAGAGGCACCAACAAACTCAGCTATGTGGAAAGATTCTGCACAAAGCCTACTTAAAAAGTGCAAGATCTCCACCATGCCCTGGGAATCTTCCCATGACCACTCAAAGTGGAGAACCCAGGACCACGTATCAGGAGTGCACACATACCCTGTGCAATTGTTAGAAGGAGCACTCCACCTCAAACTATCCTTGTTCTTGTAGGAATGTTTTCCTCCACCTGGAAGTGTGTATTTTAAAAGTGTCTCCTATTTTGATCTCATTAGTAACTTTAAAACCCGCGATCTGGGAATGACGATCAGTCGTCCTGAGTGACTCAGCTGGTGGGGGAAGATGTTCAAAGCCGTTTCAATCTCACTGCTACAGCCAGAAGTTCCCACCTGCTTCAAAAGGGCCGCAATCATACAAACTGTGTGGTCGTGAATCTTTCAGAGGGTAGGCCTCAAAATCCCCGGCCTTGCCTGCTTTTGGCAACCGAGAAGGAGGTAGAATCATTCGGACAGAGATGGCGCTCAGTACTCGGTGTCGGAGAGCTGATCAGAGCTCAAAGTTTTTGGATGACTCAGAGTCGGATTGTGGTCGGCATGGCAGGGAGAGTTTTTCTTCCTTCTCCCGTCTGCGTGAGATGTGGGACATTTGAGAAACTTTGAACTTTACTGTGCTCACGGACTTCTTCATCAAGTTATGGTATTGTTGCACTGTTGTAACTATATGTTATAATTATGTGGTTTTGTCAGTTTTTTCAGTCTTAGTTTGTCCTGTGTTTTGTGATATCTCACCGGAGGAAATAATGTATCATTTCTTAATGCATGCATTACTAAATGACAATAAAAGAGGACTATGTGTCTTCATAATCATAACCAAGAGCAGGGTGAGCTGCCATAACAATGACCATCCAGTAGCACTCACATCTACGGTGATGAAATACTTCGAGAGGTTGGTTATGGCTAGAATTAAATACCATCTCAGCAAGGACCTGAACCTACTGCAATTTGCTCATCGCCACAATATGTCTGCGGTGGATACGATCTCATAGGCTCTTTACATGGCCTTGGACCACCTGGATACTGTTTATTGACTACAGCTCAGCATTTAACACCATCATTCCTACAGTCCTGATCGAAAAGCGCTGGAGCCTGGGCCCCTGTACCTCCCACTGCAACAGGATTCTCGACTTCCTAACAGGAAGACCCCAATCTGAGCAGACTGGAAATAATATCTCCATCTCGCTGACAGTTAACAGGCACACCTTAGGGATGTGTACTTAGACCACTGCTCTACTCTCTCTACACCCGCGATTGTGTGGCTAGGCATGGCTCAAATGCCATCTATAAATTTGCTGAAGATACAACTAATGTTGGCAGAATTTCAGATGGTGTTGAGAGGGTGTACAGAAGCAAGATTTATCAGCTTGTTGAGTGGTGTCACAACAACAACAACCTTGCACTCATCAGTAAAACCAAAGAACCAATTGTGGACTTCAGAAAGGGTAAGACGAGGAACACATACCAGTCCTCAAAGGGATCAGAAGTGGACAGAGTGAGCAATTCCAAGTTCCAGAGTGTCAATATCTGAGGACCTATCCTGGGCCAACATATCAATGCAGCTACAAAGGCACGATAATGGCTATATTTCATTAGGAGTTTGAGGTTTGGATGCGTTACCAAAGGCACTCACAAATTTCTACAGACGTACCGTGGAGAGCATTTTAACTGGTTTCATCACCGCCTGGTGTAGGGGAGCTACTGGGCAAAGGCCTCAGTGGTATCCAGGACATCTTCGTAGAGCAATGCTTCACAAAGACAGCGTCCATCATCAAGGATCCCCACCATTCAGGACATGCTCTCTTCATACAGTTACCATCCGTAAGGAGGTTACAAAAGCATGAAGCAACACTCATCGATTCAGGAACAGCTTCTTCCCCTCTGCCGTCCAATTTCTGTATGGACGCTGAACCCATAAACACTACCTCACTACTTTTTATTTCTATTTTTACACTACTTATTTAACCATTTCATATATATTGTAATTCATGTTTTTTCTATTATGTATTGCATTGTACTGCTGCAACAAAGACAACAAATTTCACAACAGATGCTGTTGATATTAAACCTGATTCTGATTCCAAAGGACTGCCTCAGAAGGAGCAGCA
Organism: Mobula hypostoma; assembly: GCF_963921235.1. Classification (NCBI taxonomy): domain Eukaryota; kingdom Metazoa; phylum Chordata; class Chondrichthyes; order Myliobatiformes; family Myliobatidae; genus Mobula; species Mobula hypostoma. Next base: position 95,059,368 of record NC_086100.1, on the reverse strand, counting down.
ACAAGATTAAGTTCACTTGTGTAAAAAATATCAGAAATAATTAACCAGGGGAGCTTAATTTACCCCTGTAATGCAAGGCTGCTCCCTGCTGTAATCATTGTAATCAATCCCATAGTACTCAGTGGAATTTTGAAGGAGAGAGGCGCATATCCACAAAGAGGATTTCAGTGAAAAGTCAATTACCACACTAAGCCTTTAAAATCATGACACCCACCCCCCACCTTTGGCTCTTCTAGGGACATCTGAGGTGGTTCAATAATATGGCAGGCATCAGTCAATCCTCAAGGGTGTTGTTGATTGGGGCGGGGGGGGAGGTGTGGAAGGAGTAGTGCGAATGAGCTCCCTATCTGTTAAATGCTCTCAAAGGCATGTGTCTCAAACAGCCTCTGACAACCAAGTCCAGCTCCTGGCCTTCACCCTTGGCCTAGCTACTAGGCCCGACGGAACCATTTCTACAGAAAGAAGAGGGCAAAGGCAGGCTACTGGGACCTTAAAACCAGTTGCTCTGGACAGATGGTGCTCGTCAGCTGTGGTTGGCAGCTCATCTCGGAGAAGAAACGCTAATCTGAAACCTTGGTTACCTTGTGGCTACACCCTCTCATGGGGGAGGCTTCAGGAGTTAACCCTGAGGAAAATTCAAGAGCTGGAGTCACTATGGTAGTCCTACATTGAGTTTGACACTGACTGACAACTCCTGAGACATCACTGGTGGCTAACTGTATCAGTCTCAACTGTTCCTTTAGCTTCATCAGCTGTGTAGGAGAGGGGGAGCCTGCTGCGTGGGCAATGGTTTGCTCTCCATGTCGTGCTGCCATGACTTGCATAAACAGCTAGGATGCCACATCCATGGTCAACCTCACTGGAGTGTCAAAGTTTTCCATTTGTAACTGTGCTGAGTGTTCATCTAGTCAAATTAAATACAAATTTTAAAAAGTGAACTAGCACATCTTTATATTAGCAACGCAGCTTGGTAAATAAGCAGCTATTTCTTGCTGTGATGAGATTTTTGGAAAGAGAACTATTCCCTTATTGCCAAATTATAGCAAAAAATACTTTAAATGATCAAATATCATGCAGTCATAGCAGTGGTGTGGTGATTCTCCACATTTCCCTTTACAGTACTACTGGAACTTCAAAGTTTGGAAAAAAAACACTGAAGAAAAGATTGGATTTGGAGGCAGAGCGATAGAGCACAAAAAACAGGCCCTTCAGCCCACCAAGTCTGTGTCAAACATCCACCACCCATCTGCACTAATCCCACACCATTCTCAATTTATTGTCATTAACTCTCCTCAAATCTTCCACTCCCCTAACTCTCCATCCTCCTCCTTGGTGAATACTGATGAAAAGTATTAATTTAGGATCCCACTCATATCCCCTGGCTGTCAAGAATGCATGTTGCTTCATAAGAGCTCCAAGATGTTCCTACACGTGAAAAGTCTAGAACTAGGTGTCACAGTTTAAAAACAAACAAACAAAAAAAAAACAAAACAGACTTCAGAGATGTAAACCTGGATCCATTTGCACGAAGCATTTTTAACCTTGATGTTACTTCTACCTTCAATTCAAACAAAATACTTTATTATACGCAAGAATAAGACAAACTCCAACATTAGCATGTGACATCCCAGTTTCTAGGCTTCCACAAGATAATTCTGATAATTATACTTAACCCTTCAGTTAACAGATTTTAAAAAAATCAGATCTTTCCTTGATGACTCACTAACACTTGTGCATAATCACTCCATAAGCAGATTGCATAAAACACATGTATAAAATCACTTCTAAGAGCAGATTTGAATACCCCAAAATAAATCACAGTTCTCCAGGGACACCAGACATTTAAAATTAACTCTTGGAATGGTACTTCAAATGAACGTATTGTGCATATATTTAAACACAGATGCATTGTGTTCAATATCATGGGGAGAATTGTTTCCTTGGACTCCATTAACTCCGATTAATACACGTTTGTGAACATTTATATTAACAATGAAATAATTATCAGATTATTTAAGATTGCATGTGGGCATTTAATGCATTTTAACAGCTGCTCGATTCTTACTTGCATTCACTTATGTGGTGTATAGTTTACCAGCATGACCCACAGAGTACATGCTGACCATCAACACCAGTTCCATTTTATTCCCCCCACAGTCGATCAGTTTCCACCACACACCCACATACGAGAGGCAGTATAAAGCAGACAATTACCTGCCAACTTTGGGACGTGGGAAGCATCTGGAGCACCTGGGGAAACCCCACACAGTCAAAGGGCATTGATGTTGGCCGTGGACAGTGTTCTCAGCAGTTCTTTTCAATTTCTGCCTCTCTTATACAGGTACAAGTTCATATTTGAAAGCAGAGGATCAGGTTGGCCTTTCAATTAGATGCAGAAGAACCTGTGGCAACAATACACGGCAGAAAATTCCCGGCCCTACACCTTCAGTTCTACCCTGCAATGAATCTTAGCATGGGACTGAGAACAAATTTTGATGTATAATCACCAAGCTCTGCAGAACATGCACACGTATTCTAATGTGATTGTTTTTGGAGGGAATTTTTAAACAGATATCACTCTCCATACAACACACATCAAAGTTGCTGGTGAATGCAGCAGGCCAGGCAGCATCTCTAGGAAGAGGTGGAGTCGACGTTCAGACCGAGACCCTTCGTCAGGACTGCACCTCTTCCTGGAGATGCTGCCTAGCCTGCTGCGTTCACCAGCAACTTTGATGTGTGTTGCTTGAATTTCCAGCATCTGCAGAATTCCTGTTGTTCACTCTCCATACATTTTTTTAAGATTATGAGGACACTCTTTTATTATCATTTAGAAGTGCATGCATTAAGAAATGATACAATGTTCCTCCAGAGTGATATCACAAAAAAAAAGGACAAACCAAAGACTAACACTGACAAGACCACATAGTTAACATATAGTTACAGCAGAGCAAAACAATACCATAATTTGATAAAGAGCAGACCATGGGCACAGTAAAAAAAAGTCTCAAATTTCCGATTGACTCCCAATAGCAGGCAACAAAAGGGAGAACTCTCCCTGCCATAAACCTCCAGGCACCGACAACTGCCGATGCATTGGAAATACCCGACCACAGCCGACTCTGAGTCCATCTGAAAACGTCGAGCCTCCGACACAGCCTCTCTGAGCACCATCCTCTGCCAAGCGCTTCGACCCTGCCCCGGCTGCTGAGCAACAAGCAAAGCCGAGGACTCGGGGCCTTCTCCTCCGGAGATTCTGGGTCACACAGTAGCAGCAGCAGCGAAGCAGGCATTTCAGAAGTTTCTCCAGATGTTCCTCCATGCTCTCACGTCCGTCTCCATCAAATCAGGATTGTGCATGGCACCCTACTTGACAGATAACAGATATCATTCATCGGATATCACGCCGCCATCTTCTCCTCCTCCTATTTAATAGTCCAATCAAATTATAGCAAAATGTTAATACATCGGAAACATTTGGAGGCTTACCAGACTAATACCTGGGATGGGCCAGTAATCTTTTGAGGAAGATCAGATTGACTAGGTTTATAGCTGTTGGAACTTTAAAAGAGGGCATTTGATTTAAACATGCAAAAATCCCAAAGGGTCTTGACAGGGCTGATACAGAGAGGACATGTCCTCTTATGGGAGAACCTAAAAGGGTTCACAGTTTAAAAAGGGGTCACCAACAGACAAGATGAAAAATATTTTCTCTCACTGGGTTATGAATCATTCAAACTCTCTTCAAAGGGCAGTGAAACAACCTTTGAATGGCTTTAAAGACAGAGGTAGACAGATTGCTAATGAAGATATGAAATGTTGCCACCAGTAGACAGGAACACCAAGATGAAGTTAGTCAGACTTTAAAGGGGAGAGCAGACTCAAGGGGTTGAAAGTACTCATTTCCATGATGTGTATGCTCAAATGTGAAAACTGGCTCATAATTTGCTATTGTCTCATCAACTGAGACCAGATACATTATGCCAATGAACATTTAGAATCGAAGCTCCATCTGCACTCCTTACTGGGTCAGAAGAACTGTGCATTATATCATGACATTTACATCCTATCAGAATGTATCAGAGTAAAAATGTTGGTTAGCTGATCTCAGAGAAATTTTAATCCAGAAATTACATCAATTACATCAGGGGAGGGGAGGAGAAGATGGCGGCGCAACACAGCACGCGCGGCCGCACCGAAATGATATCGTATTTATAAGTAGGTACCGTGCACAATCCTGATTTGATGGAGGCAGACGTGAGAAGCACGGAGGAACATCTGGAGAAACTTCTGAAATGCCCGGTTTGCTGCCGCTGCTACTGTGTGATCGAGAATCTCCGGAGGGGAAGGCCCCAAATCCTCGACTTTGCCTGTTGCCGGGGCCGGGGTCGAAGCACTTGGCAGAGATGGTACTCGGTGTTGGAGGGCTGGTCGGAGGCTTGAGGTTTTCGGACGGACTCAAGAGTCGGCTGTGGTCAGGTGCTTCCAGGGTGCTGCATCGGCAAGTGTGCGGTGCTGGAAGCTCATGGCAGGAAGAGAGTTTCTCTTCCTTCTACTGTCTGCGTGAGATGATGGGACTTTCGAGAGACTTTGAGACTTTTTTTTACCATGCCCGTGGTCTGTTCTTTATCAAATTATGGTATTGCTTTGCCCTGTTGTAACTATATGTTATAATTATGTTGTTTTTGTCAGTTTTTCAGTCTTGGTTTGTCTTCTGTTTCTGTGATATCATTCTGGAAGAACATTGTATCATTTCTTAATGCATGCATTACTAAATGGCAAGAGGACTGCGTGTCCTCATAATCTAATCTAATTCAATTCCATTTTCCTTTTTCCCAGCAAATTGATACTAATAGACAAAGACAGTGATCTGCAGCACAGAAATAGGTCCTTCAGCCCAATTGATCCATGCTAACAAAGGTGCCTACCTGAACTAGTCTCATTTACCACCTGCATTTGGCCAATATCCATCTAAACCTTTCTTATATTATCAAGGGAAGTGATAAAACTACACACAAATATCTCAAACAAGAGGAAATCTGCAGATGCTGGAAATCCAAGCAACACACACAAAATGCTGGGGAAACTCAGCAGGCCAGGCTGCATCTATGGAAAAGAGTACAGTCAACATTTCGGGCCGAAACATCAACTGTACTCTTCCTAGATGCTGCCTGGCCTTCTGAGTTCCTCCAGCATTTTGTGTGTGTTGCACAAAAGAGCTCATGCTGTCACAACTGACTAGGTAACTTCTTCAGTTTTAACTTCCTTCACGCAGAATAGCAGTGAACCCCATTGCAGAGAAAAGTCACTCAAAATTTCAGGAAAAAATCTAACAAGGCTTTACTGGATGATGTTGGAAACGGAAGCAACGTTTTCAGTGCTTTCGTGGCTATCTCAGGATATTCAGCCTTGACTTTGATCCAGAATGCCGGCAGAGATGTTATGTCAAACATACTTTCAGCCCGCCGTCATTTGCAAGCTCGAGGAGTTGATCTTCTTCCCGCGCTGACATGGATGAGGTGTGGGTAATACCCTCGTGTGTGTTCAAGTTCCAACAGTGGGCATGACAGGGAATGAGGAAAGGTGCAGCTGACTCATATCGTTTCGTATCGCCAAATCATATCGTTTCCTCATTTGGGGACCACTCTTAGCACGAAGAGAGACCAATCATGATGCATGCTCTCCCTCTCCCTCTCCCTCTCCCTCTCAAAAAATCGATTTCCAGGATATTGTATATAATTTCCAAGCGTCAGGGAGCCACTATCGATACGCGGGAGACTCCAGGAACTTCCGGGAGAGGTGGGATGTCTGCCATGCCACCAGGCTGTCAGTCTTTTTCCTGTACTCTGGAGAACAGCCCACAGTGGTGGTGTCATCTGAAACTTGCAGATGGAGTTAAGAGTAGAATCTGGCCACGAGTCATGAGTGTAAAAGTACTAAAGAAGGGAGTTTGAGGACGCAATCTCATGGGGCAGCGGTTTTGAGAATAATCACAGTGGATATGGTGCTGCCTGTCCTTCCTGTTTACAACCCATTGATCAGGAAGTCTCAGATCCACGGAGGTGTTGACTCCCCAGACTAGGAGCTTGGAGGTGGGCTTGTTTGGAAATATAGTATTTAAGGTGGGCCTACAGTCATTAAATAGGAATCTGATGTAGGTGTCTTTGTCATCCAGATATTCCAGAAATGAGAGCAGGGCCAGGGAGATGGCATCTGCCAAAGATCTATTTCCATGCTGGGCTAACTGCAGTGAGTCAATATCGTCTGGGAGGTTGGAGCTGATGCGTGCCTTGAAGCACTTCATGATAATGGATGTCACAGAATCATACAAAGGTACAGCACAGAAGCAGGCCCTTCAGCCCATCTAGTCCATGCTAAAACTATTAAAACTGCCTACTCCCATGAACCTGCACTGGGACCGTAGCCCTCCATACCCCTACCACCCATGTACCTATCCAAACTTCTCTTAAACATAGAAATCAAGCTCACACACCCCATTTGTGTGAGCTCTATGTCAGAGACACCAGGTGGTAGTCATTAAGGGACAATATCTCAATTTTCAGAAGCACTGCTATACACGCAACCCACATCCAGTAAGTAATCAGATGGCATCCTGTTCATCCAGGTCTATCTACAAGACCAAGGACACAGAAAACAGATTCATGGGCAGGTTCCCAACCTGGCATCCATAGCATAAAGAGAGGTTGGGAACCCCTTGTTTAGAGAGATATGGGTCAAATGTAGGCAATAGCTCTAGCTTGGAAAGGCACCATTGTCGGCTTGGATGAGTTGGACTGACAGACCTGCTTCATGCCGCATAACTCTATAAATAGCAATGCAAGATCTCCCCTGAATGAATTACAAGACCAAAGTACTAGTCTGCATTGTGCTCCTTGGTTTCTCATGTCAGAGGCAAATGCCTCGTCTCTTCTCCCAAACAAAATTTCCAATGAAGCCCTTGCCAACTGTTATTCCCCAGGTAGCTCTTTGAGTTGTTTCTAGCCATGATTGAGTTACAGTGCAGGCATTGGCCATTCAGTACACTCTGCTTGTATCATGGCTTTTCATAAGAAAGGAGTTACCTACAGGCTGTTTACAAACTAGACTTAATAACCTCTAAAGTAGGCCATTTAACAACTAAAGTGGAACCAGGGCCAAAGTCTGTTATGAACTCCCCAATTCCCTTTCGTGTGGACCAGATTGAGCTTTTACCTGAGGCATTTTGTAAATAAGACACAGTATTTTGGAAACTGAGTCTCAGCTATTTGTTCAGATTCACAAATCTATCAAGATTTATCACATTCCCTGCAGTTTCAGTATACACATTCTGCTTTGAACTTATGATCACACTGTCAAAAGCAAAATACTACAGATGCTGAAAACCTGAAGTCTGATTTTCTAGTTTTATTTCACAATCACACTATTCCCAGTGTTAAAAACAGGGCATACATTACAAATAATCTTACAAGTACCCTTAAGCAGTGTATAAACAGGACACATTTTACAATCAATCAAACTGTTACCAATCACTTGAACAGCATTAAGTACTGTCTTCCTGTCCCTACTGAACTTGCTATTCCTTTCAGTTGGAACAACATTCTGAACAAATTGGACATTGCTGATAAAAATACTGCACTGAGTTTTTGGAATTACTCTATCAGCTGCCTTAGTGTTACTTAGGATTGCCCGATAGCCTGATATCTCAGAGCTATTACAAACATAGAATATGTTTTTGAAAATCATAACAACTCTAGTGATATAATCACAAGCTTCAATCATCACAGCAAAAGTTGTACACAGAATGAGGATTAGTCTCAGTCACTGCTGGATATTTCGAACCAAAGGGAGGCGTATAGCTGATCTCTCTGTGTCCTGCTCACTGTATTAACAAACAGTTGTGTTGGTGTATAGATAACCACACCCTCTCCTGGTCACTGTATTAACATATAGTGTGTTGGTGTATAGATAACCACACTCTCTCCTGGGCACTGTATTGACGGACGATGTGTTGCTGTACAATTGATCTCACCTCCTGGTCACAGTATTAACAGTTGGTATATAGTTAATCTTGCCTTCTTAATGGATGATGTGTTGGTGTACAGATGATCTCACTGTGTCCTGTTCTCTGTATTAACAGACGATGTGTTGGTGTACAGGTAGTCACACTGTCTCCCATTCATTGTATTCACAGACAATGTGTTGGTGTACAGATGATCACACTGTGTCCTGGTCTCTGTATTCACAGACAATGTGTTTGTGTACAGATGATCACACTGTGTCCTGGTCTCTGTATTCACAGACGATGTGTTTGTGTACAGATGATCACACTGTGTCCTGGTCTCTGTATTCACAGACGATGTGTTTGTGTACAGATGATCACACTGTGTCCTGGTCTCTGTATTCACAGACGATGTGTTTGTGTACAGATGATCACACTGTGTCCTGGTCTCTGTATTCACAGACGATGTGTTTGTGTACAGACGATCACAGTGTGTCCTGGTCTCTGTATTCACAGACGATGTGTTTGTGTACAGATGATCACACTGTGTCCTGGTCTCTGTATTCACAGACGATATGTTGGTGTACAGATGATCACACTGTGTCCTGGTCTCTGTATTCACAGACGATGTGTTGGTGTACAGATGATCACACTGTGTCCTGGTCTCTGTATTCACAGACGATATGTTGGTGTACAGATGATCTCACTGTGTCCTGGTCTCTGTATTCACAGACGATGTGTTTGTGTACAGATGATCACACTGTGTCCCGGTCTCTGTATTCACAGACGATGTGTTTGTGTACAGATGATCACACTGTGTCCTGGTCTCTGTATTCACAGACGATATGTTTGTGTACAGATGATCACACTGTGTTTCGGTCTCTGTATTCACAGACGATATGTTGGTGTACAGATGATCACACTGTGTCCCAGTCTCTGTATTCACAGACGATGTGTTGGTGTACAGGTGATCTCACTGTGTCCTGGTCTCTGTATTCACAGACGATGTGCTGGTGTACAGATGATCACACTGTGTCCTGGTCTCTGTATTCACAGACGATGTGTTTGTGTACAGATGATCACACTGTGTCCTGGTCTCTGTATTCACAGACGATGTGTTTGTGTACAGATGATCACACTGTGTCCTGGTCTCTGTATTCACAGACGATATGTTGGTGTACAGATGATCACACTGTGTCCTGGTCTCTGTATTCACAGACGATGTGTTGGTGTACAGGTGATCTCACTGTGTCCTGGTCTCTGTATTCACAGACGATGTGTTGGTGTACAGATGATCACACTGTGTCCTATTCTCTGTATTCACAGTTGTACAGTTGATCCAACCACCTTCTGATTGCTTTGTGAGCTGATAAACAGATTCCAGGATTGTATGGAATCGATCTTCCTGCTTGCAGTCACTGTAATAAACAGACAGTACGTGATCACACTCCTCTCTTTGTATGACTGCATAAATTTAAAAAGACTGCATTTGTATAAAAAAGCCAACACTGATGCCAATGACTGTGACACATGCTGCAGCTTAGAATCAGATGTAATCACTTTTATTTTTAAACTTCATAAACAACAGGCTCAGATTTCAAAGATGGCCATCTTAACTAACAACTTTAAAATAGTCTTCATTAATTTGTTATTTGATATACACATGAAATTGTTCTCTAAAGGACTGTAGAAACCCCTCCAGCTCAAGGCTTTAATACAGGAGATGGTGCATTGCAAGTCACTGAACTGATCATTATGCCCACTCTAACCGTTCTATTTTTTTCAGAGTTTAAAATAGGTGCCACTGAGAAGTTGCCTTGGGACATGGCCAACTCGTCCCCTGCACAGCTGTTTCACCTAGTCTGCTCACTCAACTGCCCGTGTGTTGTAGGGCCGCAGCTTGCTAGCAGATCTGTTGGAGGATGAGGAGGTGGGCCACAGAGACAGAGAGGAAGGGAATGGAGGTGGAGAAGCAGGAAGGTGCAACCAAGAGCCAAGAGTCAAAGGCTTCTTCCGAGAGGGTGTCCATGGACCTTCTCCGCCATAGGATTGGCAGGTATAGTATAAGTTGTAATAGTCACTTTGCTCGGCAAGCAACAGCTCTGTGAGGCAGATGGGGGGGCAGGGGAAGTGTCTTCTGGACATGGTTCACTTCTTCGGATCTTCTAGACCTTCTGTGGAATGACGAGCTCTGTGAATCAAAGCCCTCTGATCCAACCAGCAAGTCAATGCCACCTTAAGCTAGGGGATTGATATTGGGGGAGGGGAACTGTGCCAAATTGAAGTAATCAGAACTTCAGAGTCAGCAGTTTATGAGATTTTTGAGCAGTCAGGACTCATGGACACTTAACTCTGGAGCATCCGTGTGGCATTGTACCAGAGGGGGTTGATTGACAACTAACCGCAGAGTTTGTTTACTCATAGTAGTTACCCCCAAAATTAGAACAGAATGAATTTTAACATAAATGGAAGCAGGAGTAAGCCATTCCGGCCAAGCTACAGCAGAAAACAAGTACTGAGCTGCCGAGTCCTTCCAGCAGTCTGCTCGTCGCTCCTGGTCCCATCATCTGCAGTTTGTGGTCCACACTGCTTCACCTTTCGCACAGAGACACCAGGCCAACAATTAACCTGGTTCATCTTAGCTGAACATCCTTTTTGGGTAGGAACAGGCACAGACCCTTCCAAATTACCATCCGTCCAAACAAGATGGGAATATCTGTATTGGTGATGGGATGAGGACAACGGGTGAAGGTGTGTCCTTTGGAAGGATATCTATCCCATTATAACTTCAGGAGATTAGTAAGGAATTTGTTGTTTTCAAGAAAGGCCTCGAACAAAGGAGGTAGTGTTGGGATGGTTCAATGTTTGTATGTAAAAAGTTTCACCACCGAAACAGAGGATTTGAAGATTTAAAACAAAAAACAGAAAATATTGGAAATACTCAGCACGACAGGCCACAGCTGTGGGAAGAGGAACAAAATTAAAGTTTCAGATCAAAGACTCTTCATCAGAACTAGGAAGGAGACAAATGAAGTGTTAAACAGGGAGAATGGGAGAGGGGGGAATGTCTCCGATAAGACTGTCTGATCTGCCTTCTGCTGCAGAAGGTTTTAGATTATGAGGACACGCAGTCCTCGTTTATTGTCATTTAGTAATGCATGCAGTAAGAAATGATACAATGTTCCTCCAGTAGATATCACAGAAACATATCACAGACCAAGACTAAAAAACTGACAAAAACCGCATAATTACAACATATAGTTACAACAGTGCAAAACAATACTGTAATTTGATAAAGAACAGACCATGGGCACGGTAAAAGAAGTGTCAAGGTCTCGAAAGTCCCATCATCTCACGCAGACGGTAGAAGTAGGAAGAAAACTCTCCCTGCCATGAACCTCCAGCGCTGCAAACTTGCCGATGCAGCACCCCGGAAGCACCCGACTCTGAGTCCGTCCGAAAACTTCGAGCCTCTGACCAGCCCTCCGACACCGAGCACCATTTCTGCCGAGCGCTTTGACCCCAGCCCTGGCAGCCAGCAACAGGCAAGGCTGAGGATTCGGGGCCTTCCCCCCCCCTCCCCACTGAGATTCTCGCACAGTAGCAGCGGCAGCGAAGCGGGCATTTCAGAAATTTCTCCAGGTATTCCTCCACGCTTCTCACATCTGTCTCCATCAAATCAGGATTGTGCACGGCATCCTACTTCACAGATACCGATATCATTCATCAGAGAGGCCGCCAGTTTCTCCTCCCCCAGGGAATGCAGTGGGAAGACACACATGAGAACATTTTACAGGTACAGTATGTATTCTCTATACAGAGAAAATCAAGTTGAGTTTATGCACGAGTACATGTATGCCCAGGTGCAATAGCAATGCAGCATCACAGACGCATATAATCATACAGGGACCATTCACAAAAAACACAGTAAATTAAACACAACTTTTACAAGAAAACAACACTAAAGTCATTTTAGTGCAAAATGGTCAGTCATCATAGCGTTGCTAGACTGTAATGATTAGGGGTTTTGCTGGTTGGTTGAAGAGCTAAATGATTGAAGAGATGTAACTGCTCCTGAACCTTATTAACATTGCCAGCGTTTATTTGTCCATTCCTATCTGCCACTGAACAGAAGAAGTTATGAGTCAACCAAGTTGGGAGATTAAACATGATAGATTACCTAGCAACACACACAAAATGCTGGAGGAACTCAGCAGGCTAGGCAGCATCGATGGAAAAAAGAACATTTGAGGCTTTGGGCCGAGACCCTTTATCAGGACTGGAGAAAAAAAGATGAGTAGATTTAAAAGGTGGGGGGAGGAGAGAGAGAAGCACCAGGTGAAAGGTGAAAGGTGAAAGCAGGAGGGGGAGGGGTGAAGTAAAGAGCTCGGAAGGTGATTGGTGAAAGAGATACAGGAGTGGAGAAGGGGAAGTCCAATAGGAGAGAACAGAAGGCCATGGAAGAAAGAAAAGGGGAAGAAGCACCAGAGGGAGGTGATAGACAGGTAAGGAGATAAGGTGAGGGAGGGAAAAGGGAATAGTGAAGGAGAGGGGTGGGGGCATTACCGGAAGTTCGAGAAATCAATGTTCATGCCATCAGTTGGAGGCTACCCAGACAGAATATAAGGAGTTGTTCCCTTAATGTGAGTGTGGCCTCATCATGACAGTAGAGGCCATGGACAGACACATTGTAATGGGAATGAGAAGTGGAATTGAAATGGGTGGCCACTGGGAGATCCCACTTCTGGCAGAATGAGCGTAGGTGCTCGGCAAAGTCTCCCAATCTACGTTGGGTCTCACTGATGTACAGAAGGCCACACTGGGAGCACCAAACACAGGATATGACTAAAAGATGAAGTCTTGCCTCACCTGGAAGGACTGTTTGGGACCCTGAATGATAGTGAGGGAGGAGGTGTAGGGGCAGGGTAGAACTTGCTTGCTTGCAAGGATAAGTACCACAAGGAAGATCAGTGGGGAGGGACAAATGGACAAGGTTGTGGTGTAGGGAGCGATCCCTGCAGAAAGCAGGAAGAGTTGGGGGGGGGGGGATGATGTGCTTGGTGGTGGGATCCCGTTGGAGATGGGGGGAAGTTGCAGAGAATTATGTGCTGGATGCAGAGGCTGGTGGTGTGGTAGGTGAGGACAAAAGGAACCCTATCTTTGGTAGGGTGGCAGGAGGTTGAGGGTGAGGGCAGACATGCGCAAAAAGGAAGAGATGTGGTTGAGGGCAGTGTTGATGGCGGAGGAAGGGAAGCTCATTTCTTTCAAAAAGGAGGACATCTCCCTCATTCTGGAATGAAAAAGCCTTGTCCTGAGAGCAGAGACAGAGGAATTGAGAGAAGGGGATGGTGTTTTTACAAGTAACTGGGTGGGAAGAGGTGTAATCTGGGTAGCTGTGAGAGTCTGTGGGTTTATAATAGACATCAGTAGATAAGCTGTCTCCAGAAATAAAGACAGAGAGATCGAGAAAGGGGAGGGAGGTGTCAGAAATAGACCAGGTAAGTTTGAGTACAGAGTGGAAGTTGGAGGCAAAGTTGATGAAGTCGACGAGTTCGGCATGGGTGCAGGAAGCAGCACCAATGCAGTCGTCGATGTAATGAGGGAAAAGTGGGGGACAGACACCGGTACATGCTTAACATGGACTATTCCACGTAACAGAACTTCCAGTAATATGTCCCCCTTTCCCCCCCTCTCAATTATCTCCTTGCCTGCCCATCGCCTCCCTCTGGTGCTTCTCCCCACCCCTTATCTTTTTTCCATGATCTTCTGTTCTCTATCAGACTCCCCCTTCTCCAGCCCTGTACCAATCAACTTTCCAGCTCTTTACTTCATCCCTCCCCCTCCAGGTTTCACCTATCACCTTGTGTTTCTCTGTCCCCTCCCCCCACCTTTTAAATCTACTCCTCATCTTTTTTTCTCCAGTACTGCCGAAGGGTCTCGGCTCAGAAAGTCGACTGTATACTTTTTCCACAGATGCTGCCTGGCCTGCTGAGTTCCTCCAGCATTTTGTTTGTGTTGCTTTCATTTCCAGTATCTGCAGATTTCTTTCATTTATGATAGATTACCTTCCTTGAAAGTCGATGAAAACCAGTTGGGATTTACAACAAACCAGTAGTGACTATTATTGAGATCTGCATTTTTATTTTCTTTTAATTCCAAGCCCTTATTTATTTGAAGTTGAATTCTGCAGCTGCAAATATGGGTTCCAAGCTCATGGCTTTGGTTCAATGGTCTGGACTTTGATATTACTTGACCACGGTTCCTTAGATAAGACCGAATCAAAACAAAACAAAGATACCTTTATTGAGCAATCTGTAGACACCAAGAGACTGCAGATACTGGAATCTTAAGCAACAAACTTGCTTCCTGATACAAGGTTTCAAACTGAAACATATACAGTTCCTTTCACCACCCCCATCCCCAAAGATGTTGCCTGATTCACTGAGTTCCTCCAGCAGATTGTTTGTTGCTATTTAAGAAAGGAAAAGGGAACAGTATAGAAAGTCTTACAACGCCTGCCAGATGGAAGAAGTTCAAACAGATGATTTCATGGGTGTGTATTGTCCTTACAAATGCTTGTAGCTTTCCATATGCAGTGAGAACTGTTGGTGTCCTCCAGGGCTGGGAGCTGCATCCCGATGTTCTTCTGTGCGCTAGAGACGACCCGCTGAAGTGCTTTCCTATCAGCTGCTGTACAACTGAGATACCATACAGAGATGCAGTATGATAAGATGCTCTCTATGAAGCAGTGGTAAAAGATCACCAGCATCTGTTCAGGTCGACCAACTTTCTTCAGCGTCCTGAGGAAAAACAAGTGTTGTTGTGCTTTCTTAACTATTGTTGTGGTGTTAGTGGACCATGTAAGTTCTTCTGAGATGTGTATTCCCAGAAACCTGAAGCTGGACACTCTCCACTATAGTCAGTCATACTTTCTCAATCCCGGGGGAAATTGGTTTTCGTTACAGTTGCACCATAAATAATAAATAGTAATAGAACCATAAATAGTTAAATAGTAGTATGTAAATTTGCCAGTAAATTATGAAATAAGTCCAGGATCAGCCTATTGGCTCAGGATGTCTGACCCTCCAAGGGAGGAGTTGTAAAGTTTGATGGCCACAGGCAGGAATGACTTCCTATGACGCTCAGTGCTGCATCTCAGTGGAATGAGTCTCCGGCTGAATGTACTCCTGTGCCCACCCAGTACATTATGTAGTGGATGGGAGACATTGACCAAGATGGCATGCAACTTAGACAGCATCCTCTTTTCAGACACCACCGTCAGAGAGTCCAGTTCCATCCCCACAACATCACTGGCCTTACGGATGAGTTTGTTGATTCTGTTGGTGTCTGCTACCCTCAGCCTGCTGCCCCAGCACACAACAGCAAACATGATAGCACTGGCCACCACAGACTCTTAGAACATCCTCAGCATCGTCCGGCAGATATTAAAGGACCTCAGTCTCCTCAGGAAATAGAGACGGCTCTGACCCTTCTTGTAGACAGCCTCAGTGTTCTTTGACCAGTCCAGTTTATTGTCAATTCGTATCTCCAGGTATTTGTAATCCTCCACCATGTCCACACTGACCCCCTGGATGGAAACAGGGGTCACCAGTACCTTAGCTCTCCTCAGGTCTACCACCAGCTCCTTAGTCTTTTTCATATTAAGCTGCAGATAGTTCTGCTCACACCATGTGACAAAGTTTCCGACCATAGCCCTGTACTCAGCCTCGTCTCCCTTGCTGATGCATCCAACTATGGCAGAGTCATCGGAAAACTATGTCTCCGTTAATGTAGACTGGAGCGTACTCGTCATCCCGTGACTTTCCAAAGTTGATAATTAGCTCTTTAGTCTTTGCTGTATTAAGAGACAGGTTGTTCTCTGAGCACCAGCTCACTAAGTTCTGTACCTCCGCTCTGTATGCTGATTTGCTGATGGATTGATGCTGGATCTGGAGAGGGAGAATTTCTGGAAAGCCTCTGAGATGGCTTTTTGGAGCAGCTTGTGATTGAGCCTACTAGGGGATCGGCAATTCTGGATTGGGTACCACGCACAAATTGCTGGAGGAACTCAGGAGGCCAGACAGCATCTATGCAAAGGAGTATAGTAGATGTTTTTAAAAACGCAAACAACAGAAATTCTGCAGATGCTGGAAATTCAAGCAACACACAAAAAAGTTGCTGGTGAACGCAGCAGGCCTGGCAGCATCTCTAGGAAGAGGTGCAGTCGACATTTCAGGCCGAGACCCTTCGTCAGGACTAACTGAAGGAAGAGTGAGTAAGGGATTTGAAAATTGGAGGGGGAGGGGGAGATCCAAAATGATAGGAGAAGACAGGAGGGGGAGGGATGGAGCCAAGAGCTGGACAGGTGATAGGCAAAAGGGATACGAGACAGAGTCTCCCTTTTTTAAAGAAAGGGGCTTCCCTTCCTCCACTATCAACTCTGCTCTTAAACGTATCTCCCCCATTTCACGTACATCTGCTCTCACTCCATCCTCCTGCCACCCCACTAGGAATAGGGTTCCCCTGGTCCTCATCTACCACCCCACCAGCTTCCGGGTCCAACATATTATTCTCCGTAACTTCCGCCACCTCCGACGGGATCCCACCACTAAGCACATCTTTCCCTCCCGTTCCCCCCTGCATTCTGCAGGGATCGCTCCCTACGCGACTCCCTTGTCCATTCGTCCCCCCCATCCCTCCCCACTGATCTCCCTCCTGGCACTTATCCGTGTAAGCGGAACAAGTGCTACACATGCCCTTACACTTCATCCCTTACCGCCATTCAGGGCCTCAAACAGTCCTTCCAGGTGAGGCAACGCTTCACCTGTGAGTCGGCTGGGGTGATATACTGCATCCGGTGCTCCCGATGTGGCCTTTTATATATTGGCGAGACCCGACGCAGACTGGGAGACCGTTTTGCTGAACACCTACGCTCTGTCCGCCAGAGAAAGCAGGATCTCCCAGTGGCCACACATTTTAATTCCACATCCCATTCCCATTCTGACATGTCTATCCACGGCCTCCTCGACTGTAAAGATGAAGCCACACTCAGGTTGGAGGAACAACACCTTATATTCCGTCTGGGTAGCCTCCAACCTGATGGCATGAACATTGACTTCTCTAACTTCCGCTAGGCCCCACCTCCCCCTCGTACCCCATCTGTTACTTATTTTTATACACACATTCTTTCTCTCACTCTCCTTTTTCTCCCTCTGTCCCTCTGACTATACCCCTTGCCCATCCTCTGGATCCCCCCCCTTGTCTTTCTTCCCAGACCTCCTGTCCCATGATCCTCTCATATCCCCTTTGCCAATCACCTGTCCAGCTCTTGGCTCTATCCCTCCCCCTCCTGTCTTCTCCTATCATTTTGGATCTCCCCCTCCCCCTCCAACTTTCAAATCCCTTACTCACTCTTACTTCAGTTAGTCCTGACGAAGGGTCTCGACCTGAAACGTCGACTGTACCTCTTCCTAGAGATGCTGCCTGGCCTGCTGCGTTCACCAGCAACTTTGATGTGTGTTGGTCGATGTTTTGGACTGAGAACCTTCAGCGGGACTCGGCCCGAAACATCAACCGTACTCTTTTCCATAGAGGCTGCATGCTGTGTGTTGCTTGGATTTCCGGCATCTGCAGATTTTCTCTTGTTTGTGATTCCGGATTGGGTGTTGTGTAATGAACCGGATATGATGAGGGAGCTTATGATGAAGGAGGACATAAATAATCTTCCAGAAATAAGGAGGACATAAATAATCTTCCAGAAATAGTAGGGGACAGAGGGTCCAGTGAGATGGAGGAACTGAGCGAAATACATGTTAGTAGGGAAGTGGTGTTAGGTAAATTGAAGGGATTAAAGGCAGATAAATCCCCAGGGCCAGATGGTCTGCATCCCAGAGTGCTTAAGGAAGTAGCCCAAGAAATAGTGGATGCATTAGTGATAATTTTTCAAAACTCGTTAGATTCTGGACTAGTTCCTGAGGATTGGAGGGTGGCTAATGTAACCCGACTTTTTAAAAAAGGAGGGAGAGAGAAACCGGGGAATTATAGACCGGTTAGCCTAACGTCGGTGGTGGGGAAACTGCTGGAGTTAGTTATCAAAGATGTGATAACAGCACATTTGGAAAGCGGTGAAATGATTGGACAAAGTCAGCATGGATTTGTGAAAGGAAAATCATGTCTGACGAATCTCATGGAATTTTTTGAGGATGTAACTAGTAGAGTTGATAGGGGAGAACCAGTGGATGTGGTATATTTGGATTTTCAAAAGGCTTTCGACAAGGTTCCACACAGGAGGTTACTGTGCAAACTTAAAGCACACGGTATTGGGGGTAAGGTATTGATGTGGATAGAGAATTGGTTAGCAGACAGGAAGCAAAGAGTGGGAATAAACGGGACCTTTTCAGAATGGCAGGCAGTGACTAGTGGGGTACCGCAAAGCTCAGTGCTGGGATCCCAGTTGTTTACAATATATATTAATGACTTGAATGAGGGAATTAAATGCAGCATCTCCAAGTTTGCGGATGACACGAAGCTGGGCGGCAGTGTTAGCTGTGAGGAGGATGCTAAGAGGATGCAGGGTGACTTGGATAGATTGGATGAGTGGGCAAATTCATGGCAGATGCAATTTAATGTGGATAAATGTGAAGTTATCCACTTTGGTGGCAAAAATAGGAAAACAGATTATTATCTGAATGGTGGCCGATTAGGAAAAGTGGAGGTGCAACGAGACCTGGGTGTCATTATACACCAGTCATTGAAAGTGGGCATGCAGGTACAGCAGGCGGTGAAAAAGGCAAATGGTATGCTGGCATTTATAGCGAGAGGATTCGAGTACAGGAGCAGGGAGGTACTACTGCAGTTGTACAAGGCCTTGGTGAGACCACACCTGGAGTATTGTGTGCAGTTTTGGTCCCCTAATCTGAGGAAAGACATCTTTGCCATAGAGGGAGTACAAAGAAGGTTCACCAGATTGATTCCTGGGATGGCAGGACTTTCATATGAAGAAAGACTGGATGAACTGGGCTTGTACTCGTTGGAATTTAGAAGATTGAGGGGGGATCTGATTGAAATGTATAAAATCCTAAAGGGATTGGACAGGCTAGATGCAGGAAGATTGTTCCTGATGTTGGGGAAGTCCAGAACGAGGGGTCACAGTCTGAGGATAAAGGGGAAGCCTTTTTGGACCGAGATTAGGAAAAACTTCTTCACACAGAGAGTGGTGAATCTGTGGAATTCTCTGCCACAGGAAACAGTTGAGGCCAGTTCATTGGCTATATTTAAGAGGGAGTTAGATATGGCCCTTGTGGCTACGGGGGTCAGGGGGTATGGAGGGAAGGCTGGTGCAGGGTTCTGAGTTGGATGATCAGCCATGATCATAATAAATGGCGGTGCAGGCTCGAAGGGCCGAATGGCCTACTCCTGCACCTATTTTCTATGTTTCTATGTTTCTAAATGGTTCAAGTTCAAAGTAAATGTATTATCACAGTACATATATGTCACCATATACAACCCTGAGGTTCATTTTTGACAGGCATACACAGTAAATCCAAGAAACACAATGGAATCAATGAAAGGCATTACCCAACAGGAGGGACAAACAACCAATGTTCAAAAGACAACAAACAGTGCAAATATAAAAACCAAAAAATTAATAAGCAATAAATAACAAGAACATGCAATGAAGAGTCCTTGAAAGTGAGTCTTTATGTCGTGGGAACAGTTTAGTGACAGGGTGAGTAAGGTTCAAGAGCCTAATGGTTGAGGGAAATATCTGTTCCTGAACCTGGTTGTGTGAGTGCTGAGGCTCCTGTATCTTCTTCCTGATGGCAGCAGCAAGAAGAGAACATGTCCTGGGTGGTGTGCTTTATGGTGAGAAGGGCTTTACCTGTGATGGACTGAGCTGTATCCACTACGTTTTGTAGGATTTTTCATTCAAGGGCATTGGTGTTTCCATACCAGGCCGTGATACAACCAGTCAATATACTCTCCACCACAAAGCTATAGAAATTTGTCAAAGTTTTAGATGTCGTGCCGAATCTTTGCAAACTCCTCAGGAAGTAGAGGCACTGCCGTGCTTTCCTTGTAATGGCACTTAGAAAGGACAGATCCTCTGCAATGAAAACACTGAGGAATTTAAAGTTGCTGACCCTCTCCACCCCTGAAGCCCCAAAGAGGACTGGCTCATGGACCGCGGTTTCTCCTTCTAAAGTCAATAACTAGCTCCTTGGTCTTGCTGACATTGAGTGAGAGGTTGTTCAATCTCCCTCCTATATGCCGATTTGTCACCACCTTTGATTCGGCCAATGACAGTTGGTCGGCAAACTTAAGTATGGCGTTAGAGATGTGCTTAGCCTCATAGCCACAAATAAGTAAAGTGATTAGAGCAGGGGACTAAGCACACAGCCTTGTGGTGCACCTGCGCTGATGGTGGTTGTGGAGGAGATGTTATTGCCAATCTGAACTGACTGGGGTCTGCAAGTGAGGAAATTGAGGAACCAGTTGTACAAGGAGGAATTGAGGCTTGGGTCTTTAAGTTTGTTGATTGGCTTTGAAGGAACAAGAGCACTGAACGCCAACCTGTAGCCAATAATGAGCATTCTGATGTATGCCCCTTCAACGTCCAGATGTTCTGGAGTTGAGTGAACAACCAATGTAATTGCATCTGCTGTGGACCTGTTCTGAGAGTAGGCAAATTGGAGCGGATGCAAGTCACTTCTCAGGCAGGAGTTGATATGTTTCATCACCGACTTCTCAAAACACTTCATCACTGTGGATGTCAGTGCTACCGAATGATATTCATTGAGGCCGGTCATCACCTTCTTAAGCGTCAGTATAATTGAAGCTTGCTTGAAGCAGGTGGGGAACTCAGATTGCCAAAGTAAGGGGTTAAAGGTATCAGTAATAGGGGTCTTGGAGAATAACAAGTCACAGAGTCATACAACATGGTAACAAGTTACTTGGGGAAAATAGTGGCTGACCATCAACCACCGATGATATCTCCATTGATTCCATTGTATTTTCCCCACATTGCCAGCAACACTGCCTAGATTGTTCTACCACTCACCTACACCACATGGGAAGCCTACTGTGTCCAACTAATCCACAACCCATATGTCCTTTGCAAGTGGGAGAAAATAGGAGCACCTGGGACAGGTATAATGGAGTGGTCAGAATAGTGAGTGTGATGTACTTGGGTTTTCAAAAGGGTTTCAGAAAGGTAAAGACTAGTAAATGGAATTAGAGGACAGGGTATTTGTGGGGAAGATATTGTTGTGGATTGCAATTTGCTGAAGGACAGAAAACATGGTTGAAATAAATGAATAAATTTGATAGACTGTGACCAGTCATGTGCCACAGAGATGAGTGCTGGGGCCTAGATGATTTGGATGCAGGGAACAAGTGTAATATATCCAAGCTTGCTGGTGGTATGAAATTAGGCAGGAGTGTGGACTGTGAGGGGGCTTGATGCTTTGGGAGCAATGGATAGGGTAAATGAGTGAGGGAGGGCAGGGGAAATGGAATATAATGTGGAAACGTGAGATTTATCCACTTTGGTAGAAAGAACATGGATAAATGATGAGAGATTGAAGGTATTAATATTCAGAAGGACCAAGGAATTCATGTACTCTTATTACTAATATGAGGTTCAGCAATCATTTAGAAAGTAGTTTAATAGGTGGGCCTTGTTGTACGAGGATCTGAGTACAGGAGTAGAGATGTCATACTCAAGTTAAATAAAGCTCTGGTGAGACTGCTCATAAAAGAGCTCACACATGGAGCTTAGATCTAGTGTGGAATCAGGTTGACTGTCAACCAAAGATTACAGTACATCTGGAATAGGGTGTACAGGTCTGGTCTCCCTACTTAATGAAAACTATCCTTGTAACAGAAAGAAAACAGCAAAGGTTCACTATATTGATCCTGGGAAAGATTAAGCACACCAGACCTACACTTCCCAGAAACTGGAAGGACGAGAGGTGATTTCATGTAACATACAACATTCTTAAGAGTAGATATGGAATTGATATTTCCCTTGGGTAGATACCCAGGTCCAGGGTTCACATCTCAAACTAAGGAGTTGGCCAAAACAGACAGGTGAGAAGAAATTTCCTTACTTAAGTGGATTGTTGTTTTGGAAAAACAGGTTCACAGGTTCGGTGAGTGGGGTCAGAAGACACTCACTACTAGTAAGCAGGTTAACTATTTATTTACTAGACAGAGCAGACACTAAACATTCAGTATTCAGTAACATTCAAGCTAAACTCGGTTACAGATACTTGTCTAAACTGAGCATCCAAAGAGCAAGACAAATGGACATCAAACATACACACAGTGGCAAATACTTACCAAAAGCACCCAGGCCCTCTTTACTGCAGCACTGTCTACTGTTTCCGCGGCACCCTCATCTACCTGGTCCACAGCGACACCAGAGCGAAGAGACCGCATAGTTACTGCGCGCTAGATTTAAACCCTACCAACGCCTTGACAGCTAAATGGAAGCTAGTGGGAGGGGGCTGCAATGCTCCCTGCATGGGCCAGTTCCCACCTCCCACTGGGGGGTGGCTTTCCGTGAGCAACATTCTGTGGAATTCTCCGCCACAGGAAACAGTTGAGGCCAGTTCATTGGCTATATTTAAGAGGGAGTTAGATATGGCCCTTGTGGCTACGGGGATCAGGGGGTGTGGAGGGAAGGCTGGTACAGGGTTCTGAGTTGGATGATCAGCCATGATCATACTGAATGGCGGTGCAGGCTCGAAGGGCCGAATGGCCTACTCCTGCACCTATTTTCTATATTTCTATGTTTCTGTTCCATCTCTGGAAAGCCATTACACAGTGACAGTCAGCCTACAGGCAAGTACAACCCCTGGGGGCATCCCACTACACAATAATACCTAGAGTTATCAGCACACCAGTTGCTACCCAGTGATCCACCAGCCTCCCAATGCCCCCAAAATCGACTTCCTGAGGGATGACGTAGTTATGGAGCTGCCCACTACTTTGCTGATCTTACCTGACTGCTGAGTGTGATCAGCCAGCTGGGTAAATGTTTCCACACTCCTAGGGTTGTAGGTGCAGCACTCCTGACCAATCACAGGAGAGGTGGCAGATTCCTCCATCGGCACGTCACCCGAGTTTGCAAGGCCGTCAACTCAGCTGACACTCTGGTCAGGATATCAATGGCGGAGCGCGGTGGCCATCTCGTTGGCATCACAGAGGCCACATGCATCAGGATAGCTTGGCCACACCGTACAGGGGAAAGGCCACCATACAGGATCTTCCTGCCTCTGCGATGTGCCTCTTACCACACCAAACCTCACGGCCAGGCTACGATAAAGAAGCAGGAGCATCATCCTGCGAGAGGCCACAGGTAGGTCCGGGCGCCGCATATCCATTCGGTTCTGTTTAAACATCCGGGGAGCGCCCATATTGACGCTTTTCGGTGACGATACGGTCATCCCAGCACACTGCCCGCTCACACTCGCTGTGCCGCACTGACTGGTCAGACCTGTGCTCATTGAACTACCTGCATCGACACCCCTTCCACTGCCCTGCTGGCAGGGGGTTACCCTCAGACCTGGGACATTGGGATTAGACAAACCACAAGGAGTTAAAGCACTTACTCCGCCGGAGGTTACTGAGATTTAAGATTGATGATGAAGCGTGGTTCGGGAGGGGCAGACGCGAGTCTGTCCGTTCGGGAGCCCGGGTTGCATCAATCTCGTCCACAGCCGTTCCGACATGGGTGGCCTGAGTTGGCATCGCCTGCTAGAGCCCTTGAAGCGCGCAAACCGCCACTCGACGTCAACGATGAATTTACACACCAGACCTGTTTTGTAACAACTGTTCACTTGAACCTCTCCAGAAGTCTTTGGCGATTTTCCTCACAGTCAGTACAGGCCGGCGCTAATAACGATTGGATCCCAAGTACCCACTCGTCTCTCTATCCCGATCCCCAGATGGATCTTCAGAAAAGCATGAAAAAAAATCACCTCGCAAATCTACAATATGTGCAGAATACCATCCACCGAAAAGTTTCCACCGATATCATAGACTCATGCTAAAATTCACCAAAGAGGGAACGCCTAGGGGTCCTCAACGTGAATGCATTCCTTGTTGGTCTAAAGAAAGTAATGAAGAGTTTAAAACAACAGGTGACACAACTACAGCTAATGATTTCCTCAAGTTGCTCCACAATGACAACCGAAGTTGATGGAAGAGAACTGCCGAAAAGGTGGACTTCACTCACTCCAGCAAACCTGCATAGACCATCCTCAAAAACTTTAGACCCCAACACAACACCAAAGTAACAATTATCCAGTCAGTGCAGACAGAGTAGCAAAATACATCAGGCAAAGAGGAATGTACCTCCCAATCATAAATTCGAAACAAGTCAAACACGAATACCAAAAACTTTACAATAGCGCTAGAAGATGATGACACATCTGCGATAGCACCTGCCGAAATAAGATCGGCCTTGCAAAGCAGTAAATCAGCAAAGCCGCCGACATCGACGGTATCTATCCAGAAGTGCTGAAACATCTTGAAGAAGAGTACCAAGTGGCTAACTAGCGCTTTCACTGTTGTCATAACAAAAGGAAAATACCCCAACACTTGGAAACGTGCCAAAGTCATTTCGATACTGAAACCCGGAAAGCCTGTGGACGACCCTGCAGGTTACCGGCCAATTTCTTTCTTCTGCTGTATTACAAACTTCTTGAGCGTATTATTTTATCTAGAATATTACCTCTGGTAGATCCTTACATACCGATTGAACAAGCTGGCTTCGGACAACACTAGAATTTCAGCGAGCAAGCTCTCGCACTCACGTCACGCTGTACATCGAATCAGGTACACACCAAAAATAAGCACAACAGCATCTCTTCCACCTCAAGCGACTGAAGAAGTTCGGCATGGGCCCCCAAATCCTCAAGACCTTCTACAGGGGCACCACTGAGAGCATCCTGACCGGCTGTATCACTGCCTGGTATGGGAACTGTACCAACCTTGATCGCTGTGCACTGCAGAGAGTGGTACAGACAGCCCAGTGCATCTGTGGATGTGAACTCCCCTCCATTGAGGACATTTACAGCAGCAGGGGCAGAAAGAAGACCTGGAAGATCATCGGGGACACCAGTCACCCCAACCATACTGTTTCAGCTGTTTCCGTCTGGCACACAGTACCGCAGCATTAAAGCCAGGACCAACAGGCTACAGGGCAGTTTCTTTCTACAAGCAATTACAGACTTTTAAATTCGCAAACACGAGGAAATCTGCAGATGCTGGAAATCCAAGCAACACACACAAAATGCTGGTGAACGCAGCAGGCTAGGCAGCATCTATAGGAAGAGGTACAGTCGACGTTTCGGGCTGAGACACTTCGGCAGGACTAACTGAAAGAAGAGTGAGTAAGGGATTTGAAAGTTGCTGCCTGGCCTGCTGCGTTCCACCAGACTTTTAAATTTACACGTCTGTACGTTGCGACAGAGTCATAACGCAAATATTTTTACTCCCTCACGTTGTGGGACGGATGTAAAGTTTAAATAAATTCAGTTGAAATTCAAACATCACAACTGCCGTGAGCAACCACTGCTTCGCCATTCTGGGATGTAGGGTGATACAACTCCCTCCCTCCTGCTGAGTCACTGGGTATTATAGCAGACACCCTTTTCCACCGGTAACGCCACCCATCGCGCATTCCCTACGCCCTGGTGGCCCGTGCGGTTGCTGCATCCAAAACTTCTTCGATTCCTCCTCCAATTCCACTTCTTCCACTTTTGGAGGATCCGACATTGCCAGGTTCCGGGACATCGAGGAGCAACCCAGGTCCGCCGCCTGCAGCAGCACACTCAACCCCCTCTGAAAGTGTGGGTGGGGAGTCAATAACTTATTCTGTTGTTTCAGCAGGCTGTTCAGGCGCTCGATCAGCCCTGCCGCCTGTGGGTAGCATGGGACGTGAAAAACACTCAGAACGCCGGAATCAGCTCCCTCCAAAAACTAATTTGATCCATGCCTGAACTTTCTTCAGAGCTTACGCAAGTAACTGCAAAATTTAGAGCAAACAGTTATTTTCCACAGTGGAAAACGTAACAAATTTCCCAAGAAACAAAGTGCGGAAAAAAGGATTGGATGGGACCCCCAACACATTCACGCAGTCACTTAAAGGCACAGCCCTCTTAAAAGATAGGAGCTCCTGCAAATTCAATTCACCGAGTAGCGAAATAATTCAGTCACCTTTTCTACTTAATTAGGATTAATTCAAACACCCTTCCAATACAGATTTAACAAACACATGAGAGACTTCGCACACACCCACTCGCTTAAGTAAGGCCACATCTCACTCAACATTTCTCGAACTCAGACCATTCACACTTTATTAGAAGGGGGTACAGGGCAAATTATCCCTCCTTATGGGAGTGGGGCAGAGAGGCACCACCTACTGTCCAATCTCTGCTACCGCTGAAGGACCACCGGTGCCTTTCGCAGAGCCTCCAGCAAGGGATATGGGGTAGATTGCGAGAGAACCTGCGGCAGACGGAAGGAGTTTTAATTGGGGAAGGGTTTGGAGAATGACCTTTCTCCTTGCTTGTTCTACGCTGTCACTATTCCCTTCACATGGCAGAGGGTAGGAGTGGGACTCCACCTGTCTGCCAAAAACATTACGGTTCACCCGCGGGGCTCTCCACCTCAAGGCCGCTTGTCTAATTTGCGCACCCGACAACAGGGACCTTCCCGCACATACTCTAATCCCGCCAATACTGTACTCTGATGGCGGCGTCTACAGTGCCCCCTATCGAGGGCCCCAATAAGGGCAGCACCACTAATGGCCGTCCGGTGGGATGTCGCTCGGGTCCCTTCCTCCATTGTGCTCCACTCTACCCGAGACTGCAAATCCCACTGGAAGAGTGAGGGATACCTGACTTTAACCACTGCTGTCACTGCCCCATCGCGATTCATCACTACAGTGGAAGCAGATGGCACTCTCAGGGCGTTGTTCATCGGTCGCCTCCTCCCACCCCTGGGACACCCAAATCCCTGTTAAACAAATTCATCCCAGCACTCCTGCATCCTAGATCCTTGACAACCATGTGGGCATTGAGCACCCTGGTTTCTGCCTATAGCTGTCTCCCAATTCTGCCAGTTCAAGAGTGGAAACTATCTCCCTGGCGGTCCCTCAGCCTGCTGCTCTTCCTCACCCTGTTCCATGGAGGGTGGGAGAGGCTTTGGGTCAGCAGACCCTAGACGGGTCCAGGACTACATGGCTACCAGTCAGGCCTGTACTGGTGCAGCTGCATAGGGGGAATATGCACACAGTTAGAGAAGGAACCACAAGTCTCTCTTTCCCATCCTCACCATTTAACCAAATGTCCCCATCCCCTACCCATGTGTTGGGGTCACATCCCCGTGACATCAGGGCTGGGACCTTAATGGGGTCTGGTTGCCAATTAGCCCTGCGGGCAGCCTCTGACTGCTGCACATTCACTGGTCAACAGGCCATCTCTGTGCCCCTATCTTCTAACTTTCTGGCTCAGATCTGTACAAACCGGGCAACCTCCCCCGTGGTAACACATCACTGGTTTAATAATTCTGTTTCATTCCTCAAACCATCTACCTCTTTCTCCTTTTGTGAAATTATCTCACACTGCTGCCTTACTGCAGCAGCCAGAAGGCACTCCACTGGCTCCCCTTGCCCTGCCTTATTAAGTACAAACCCAATGTGGTGTTCCAATTTCACCTCCTTGGAGTCCAACTTGTCTCACTAGACTACGGGCGTCCTGTAGTCTGCCGGTAGTTGGCGAGACTCCCAAATCCCGCACTGATGTCGGTCCACCCCGGGACTTGGCCCTCCTCATATGGAAGGAGCGCACTCTCTCCTATTTTACCTTCTAAAGATATTCATCTTCCTTTCAATCGCCAAACCCTGATACGGCGCCAATTGTGTGGGAAATCAGGTTCACAGGTTCAGTGAGTGGGGTCAGAAGACACTCACTAGCGGTAACTTGGTTAGATACTTATCTAAATTTTGCACCTGGATTAGCAGGATAAAACAGACACTAAACATACACACAGTGGCAAATACTAAATGTTCTAACTGTGTGACTGCAGCATTGTCTACCTGGTCCACACAACACAAGAACTAAACAACTGTATAGTTACTGCATGCTTGTTTTAAACGCCACTGGTACCATGATGCCATCAAGTAGTGGGAGCTACTGGGAGGGGCTGCAATGCTCCTTACACGGGCCAGTCCCTGTCTCCCACAGGGTGGTGGTTTTCAATGAACAGGTAAGTTAAGACTCTTACTGCAACAATTGTGGAAGCACTCTTGCAGAGTATATTCAAAAGAGAGACTGACAGATGTTTAGATACTAAGGAACTGTGGTATTAGTGTAAGTCTATCCCATCAGTGAGTTGCTCGTCAGCAAAGGAACTGGACTTGGTGCAGGCTGTGTTGTTGCCTGCTACAGAGAGGCGTTGGAATCCGTGCGTGAAAGCAGTGTGTAGTCCAACAGCAAAGGACTGTTTGGGATGTTTGTCTTTTGATCGCAAGACCCTGTTGGACACTGGTAATGTAGAATACTGCTAGTCTGGTTCACTGATCTATTGCCGAGACCGATGGCAGGGGAGCTGAGTGGCCCCATTTGTAGCACAGACTTTGCCTTTTTCTACGGTGTCAGCCCCGCAGGAGAGTTAACGTTGGAGGCGGTGTAGCGCAATGCCCACGCTGGATTTGGGGAATGTCCTTCCCCTCGGTGCTGCCCTCCAGTTTTGCTCGGTGGATGACAAGCTGGATTGCATTTGTTTATGGACTGCTGTGGGCTTGTTCTTGCCAACAACATCCATGGACTCAGCGATTGGTCTGTATTATATTTTATCGTGTGACTATATTTCACTGCTATTTTATATGTACCTTGTGCTGTGTATGACTGTTGGTGTTGTGTTTTGCAGCTTGACCCTGGAGGACCGCTGTTTCATTTGGTTGTATTCATGGGTATTCACGTATGGTAAATCTCAATTAAAGTTGAACTTGAACTTGAAAGTGTGCTGAGTAGCAGATAAGCTGTAATCTCATTGAATGACAGATCAGGCACAAGTGGCCAAATGGCCTCTTTTTGCTTCTGTTTATTATGAGGTAACTAAGGAAGGATCCATGAGAAGAACCTGAAGTTCACATCAGGGACAAAGTTGGGAACAGAGAACTACAAGTAGAAAGGTAAAGTGGACAAGCAGAAGATAAAGTGAATAGAGGGAGTTCAGTTAGCAAGTTGCTCCGCATGGCCTTGTATTAAATGGTGAGGAAGGATGCACAGCAGTGATCATGGCTAAAGTTAAAACTGGTTATCTGTCCTCTTCTCTGATTATTATGAGAAAAGTAGTCAATCTCCTTTTTCAATGGTTCAGGTTTTGGGGTGATGACCAAACTACTGATTTCTTCTGTCATCTCCAAGTAGGCTGTCCATGGGAAAATTGCTCACAGCAACAGCTCCAAAACCTAAAGACACTTTCACTGATGAGAAGAACTGGGGAAGAGTTTTGGGGTGATGACCAAACTACTGATTTCTTCTGTCATCTCCAAGTAGGCTGTCCATGGGAAAATTGCTCACAGCAACAGCTCCAAAACCTAAAGACACTTTCACTGATGAGAAGAACTGGGGAAGAATAATGAACCACAATGAATTGTTATGTACTCCTGGGGTTCCTTCTTGCTGTGGACTGTCACTTTAAGGCACAAGAGAGAACTGAGACTAATTTTTGGATTTCTGCTGAGAGAGAGAGGGACAGAGTCTGCCTTTACACTTTTACAAGGACACTGACTTCTGCTGTCAGCTTCTGGGTTGCCAAGGAAAGACAGAGAGAGAGGTGGAGTTATTTGATGGACAATTGATGTTATAGTTTCTCTGTAGTGTGTTTACTTTTTACAAGGACAGTTACAGACACAGAGAAACACATGCTCAGAGTCAAGATGGATTCAATCAATGAAAGGCACCAATGAGTGAGGCCCTGGTTTAAACTTTCATTAGCCCAACAGGGGTGAGTTGAGATCGATCCTGACTAGTGATAAATGACTCTCACAAGTTTTCTGCAACTAGAACAAGTTTGCAAGAAGAGAAGAGCGGAGAGGAAAGTTTGAAACTGAAGAAACCTAATGACAAAGAGATCACTGTTTGGACTCTCTCCTAAGTAGCCCGTAAGGGTGAGTTTAATTCCATTCGAATACGAAGGTGTGACTGTCACGTGGTTAATCCACAGGAGTGGGTTCTCTGGGGAGAGGAGTACCTTTGTGAATACCACTTGTGTGTTATCCTTCTTTGGGTGTGGTAGTTCACTGAAGAAAGGCAGCCCTGTGGCAAATCACTGTTGGAGTTATTTTGTATGTCGTGGAACTGGATAAGTGGCTATCACAGTTGTGTGTTTGGGGTAGTTTCCCTACCCCAGACACACAACTGTGATAGCCACAGGTGGAAACTACCTGTGTGTGATAATCCTTGCCTGGGTTGGTAGTTTTACCACTTCAGGACAGTCCCTCAGTGATAGGCTGCTGTTGATGATAATCCATACATGGATTCTGTTGGAATATCCTGTGGCCACCACCTTGGGATGACCCATAACGGAATTCAGGTGTGGTACCACTTGTGTTGAAAGGATATTCGTTGAAGATCACTGTCGGTGATATTTCGTGTGTGGAGTGGAACAACTTTGAAGATAAAACCTACTGCTATTGTTATTTTGTATTGCTGTCGTGGAATCTATGGAATATCGATGTAATTGCCTTCTCTTGACATTTACCCTGGATTACAAATACCTCTCTCTCATCACCTATTCCATGATTGAACTCAACTTTCATACTTTACCATCTCAAGATTCTAGGCCTTGTTTCCTCCAAGCTCAATAGTTTGGGACTTATATTTGCACATATATATACACTTAACACTGCTAACCTGTTTGATTTATCTGGTTATATATGACTGTATTATGTAGTTGCTAATAACAATAGCATTAGTTAAAAGCAATACCAGACTAAAGGTGTTTTCCATTTCTGCTGGTTCTATAACCCGTTGAGGGGTACCTAACAGAATGTAACAGTTCTTTAAACATGGTTGATACCTTCCCTCAGCAATGACCCCATTCCTGAGTTAATAACATGTCCCTCACCACATGGGGAAAACTTAATCTCAATCAACTGGAAATCAGCAATCAGATCATCCTCATAATTTACTGCACAACAGTCCACGTAACAAAAAAAATCAGTAGTTAATTGGACTGTCTCAGGAAATAAAATTATAGAATTATCATGGTGGACAATGTTCCATCACGGTCTTAGAGAGAGTCTCTGATGTCAGGAGATCAGGAGATTAACAACATATAATTACTCCATCTGTTCTCAGAACCATGTTATTTTGTGGTTAGTCTGGTGGTCTCTGATCAATGGTGACTCTCAGGGAGATGATCATCAAGGCAAGGTGGTTTACAATCTTCTATCGTGCACTCTCTCATGGTAAGCGCCTGTCATGTTTTTTAAAGGTTGCTTCCAGACAAACATTGACCATTACTTATTTCTTAACAACCCAAGCCTGTGTATTGCCCAGGTGTGTGTGAAATAAGTCAAAGCACTTTCAGATACAGACCAGGATGAAACATCAAATGCAGGGCAGTTGAGATTACACAAAAACCTTGCACAAAAAACCAAACCTTTTTATTGGAGACACAAGAGATTCTGCAGATGCTAGAAATCCTGAGAAACACACACAAAACGCTGGAGAAACTCAGTAGGTCAGGCAGCAACTATGAAGGGAAATAAACAGTTGACACTATGCGTGTTCAACTTGTTTTACTGTCTTCAGACCAGATAGAAAAACATTAATCTAACTATGATAATCATTAGCTGACAATTAGCCATTAGGAAGTGCAACATGCATTAATGTCCTTACCAACTTTTTTTCTGAAACTAGGTGAGAACAATTGCAAATTACTTTTATTGTTCAAACTATTAATCGGGGGGAGGGGGGGCGTCACGTGATGACTTAGGATTGAGACGTGTAAATTCAGCTCTCCCGTAAAAAATAGCATTAGTTAAAAGCAATACCAGACTAAAGGTGTTTTCCATTTCTGCTGGTTCTATAACCCGTTGAGGGGTACCTAACAGAATGTAACAGTTCTTTAAACATGCCTGAAATGTCCAGCTTTGAGAGTGACTAAAGTTGGGTGGACTATCCGTGCAGTACTGACATTATTGGGTGGGGTGACAAGTCTATCAGTCAAGTTATAGTGTGACACAGTCATTAAAATTCCTTTGATACCTTCCCTCAGCAATGACCCCATTCCTGAGTTAACAACATGTCTCTCACCACAATGGGAAGTGCAACATGCATTAATGTCCTTACCAACTATTAATCGGGGGGGGGGGGGGGTCACGTGATGACGTAGGATTGAGACGGGTAAATCCAGCTCTCCCGTAAAAAATCAGCAAAGTACCGTTTAAACAAAGTTCATAAATACTTTCCGAAAACTATTAATCAGGGCAATTGTACACAAACTGAGGAGTATGTTGTTAAACCAAGTAAGTGATGTATTTCTCTTGATTTGTTCAACAAGTAAATTATCCACTATCTACACCCTAAGGAGAGGTAGCTACACTTTCTGTTTATGACACTCTGATAAGATTAACGTTGGCTTTAAATACAATTTGCACTATTTGCAAGCTTCAAATGTTAATGAATGGCTAGAACAAGTCAACTTTTTAGAACTTTACTGATTCTTCACATGCAAAGCTAATGATACAAAAGACCTCATCTAGTTCACTCATTGTTCATGTTTCAAAAGCAACTCATTGCCTCTACACCTCTCAGCTGGCTAATCATATTAGAGGAGAGAAAAGACGAATTTGAATTTACTTAATCTTACATCCATCCCACAACGTGAGGTAGTAAAAATCTTTTCTTAATGACTCCATCACCAAGTACAGACATGTGAATTTAAAAGTCCAATGGCTTGTAGAAAGAAGCTGTCCTGTTGCCTGTTGGTCCTGGCTTTTGTGCTGTGGTACCGTTTGCCAGGCGGAAGCAGCTGAAACAGTTTATGGTTGGGATGACTGGTGTCCCCAATGATCTTCCAGATGTTCTTTGTGCACCTGCTGCTGTAAATGTCCTCAATGGAGGGAAGTTCACATCCACAGATGTGCTGGGCTGTCCGTACCACTCTCTGTAATGCCCAGCGATCAAGGATGAAATATGAAGGAAAGTTAGCCAATAATAAAAAAGGAATTACCAAAACTATTTCCAGATATATAAAGAGTGAGAGGTGAGTGGATATTGGACAGCCGGAAAATGACACTGGAGAAGAATTAATGGAGCACAAAGAAATGGCAGACAAGCTCAATAAAAATTTTGTGTCAGTCTTCACTGTGGAAGACAACAGCAGTATGCTAGAAATTTGAGTGTCGGGGCAGAAGTAAGTATAGAAGCTATTACTAAGGGGAAGGTCCTTGGGAAGCTGAAAAGACTGAAAATAGATAAGTCAGATGGACTACACCCCAGGGTTCTGAAAGAGGCAACTGAAGAGATTATGGATGCACTAGTAGTGATTTTTCAAGAATCACTGAATTCTGGAGTGGTTATGGAGGACTGGAAAATTGTGATTGTCACTCCATTCTTCAAGATGGGAGGGGGGTAAAAGAAAGGAAATTGTAGGCCAGTTAGCCTGACTTCAGTTGTTGGTAAGATGGGAGGGAGACAGAATAAAGGAAATTATAGGCCAGTTAGCCCAACTTCAGTTGTTGGTGAGATGTTGAAACTCCATTAGTAAGGATGAGATTTTGGTGTAATGGAGGCACATAGAGTTTGAAGAGATTTGTTATATCAACAAATACACTGAAACTTCAAGGAAAGCATTCTAACAGGCTGCATCACTGTCTGATATGGGGGGAGGGGGCTACTGCACAGGTCTGAAAGAAGCTGCAGAGGGTTGTAAATTTAGTCGGCTCCATCTTGGGTACTAACCTACAAAGTACCCATGACATCTTCAAGGAGTGGTGTCTCAGAAAGGCAGCATCCATTATTAAGGATCTCCATCACCCAGGGCATGCCCTTTTCTCACTGTTACCATCAGGTAGGAGGTACAGAAGCCTGAAGGCACATACTCAGTGATTCAGGAACAGCTTCTTCCCCTCTGCCATCCGAATCCTAAATGGACATTGAACCCATGAACACTACTGTACTTTTTAAATATGATTTCTGTTTTTGCACAATTTTTAATCTAGTCAATATATGTACACTGTAATTGATTTTCTTATTTATTATTATTATTTTCTTCTTCAGTATTATATATTGCATTGAACTGCTGCTGCTAAGTTAGCAAGTTTCACAACACATGCCGGTGATAATAAACCTGATTCTGGTTCTGATAAAAATAAGCAAAAGTCAGCATGGTTTCCTTCACAGCAAATCTTGCCTGACAAATCTGTTGGAATTCATTGATGAAATAACACAGGATAGTCAGTGGATGTTGTGTACTTGGATTTCCAGAACTCCTTCGACACGGTGCCACACATGATGCTACTAAACAAGATAAGAGTCCATGGTATTACGGGAAAGATACTGACATGGATTGAAGATTGGCTGACTGGCAGGAGACAAAGAGAGAGAATAAAGGGGTCCTGCGCTGTTTGGCTGCCCGTGTTCCGCGGGTGTTGGAGTTGCGATCACTTATTTATTTATTTGGAGATTAAGTGCAGAATAAGCCCTTCGAGCTACACTGCCAGCAACCCACTGATTTAACCCTAGTCTAATCGTGAGACAATTTACAATTAACTTATTAACTGGTATGTCTTTGGACTGCGGGAGGAAACCAGAGCACCTAACCGCTACACTACCATGGCACCTTTTCACTTTTCACATTACTGTATATGTGTAATGCCCTGGTTAAAAACATGTTTTATTTTATTTCTACTATTATGCTGTTAAGTATTTTCTTTTCTGTAAAACACAATGTGTACTGTTAATTAAGTTTTACAGTCCAGTATTTTGGTTTCTGCTCAGATTTTTTTTAAGCCTGTCGTTCCAGACATTCAGCCATTCTTGTCTGGCACGTGGTGTCAGGATTAACCGGGTCACGTTATGAATGTTCCTGACTCGACCCTTGTATTTTTTACGAGGCCGAGTGGCTAGCTCGACACTCAACCCAGCATGGATGGAAAGCGTGCTCGGGGGTGGCCCGAGCTGGAGTCGAATTCGGGAACCTTTGCTCCGGAGTCCAGCGCTGATCTCACTGTGCCACGACCCGGCCTCTGCTAAGATAAGGAGTCATTTACTCAGCTATAAGAATGTTGTGTCAGCCATTCGGGTTTTGTCTTAATAACATTGTCCAGTGGGATGCCCTGGAACATTCAAGAGAACTTGGCGGCATCAGATTTCAAAGAGCCAGCGGGTTGGTTTTGGGACTTTTGTTGGCAGGTGTTGGAAGAAGGAGGAGGTGCGGAGAAGAACAGAAGGGAAGAGGCTCACAGAATCCCGGCCGAGGGAGGGACACTGTTGTAAGAAGTGCTTTGTGCAAACAAATGGTTCCAGAGAGGAAGTGCTAATACTCCTGAGTTAGCCAGTCTGTTCGAAATGGTCTTCGAGGGAAGTTCGAACTGTGGCTGGTGTCTTTCACACAGAACATGGGTCCAGCACCATGTAACTAAAGTGAAACACCCGACAATCCAGAAATGAGCTCCAACGTCTAGGTGCACATGTAGACTGGTTTAATTGTAGTGGTTCCTTTTTTTCTGCTACTGTTTGTTAAAGTTGAAGTATCTGTACATATACTTCCACTTTAAGTTTATGCTGGTGTAAGTTCTGTTATTTTCTAGTCATAGTCATAGTCATATTTTACTTTATTGATCCCGGGGGAAATTGGTTTTCATTACAGTTGCACCATAAATAATTAAATAGTAATAAAACCATAAATAGTAATGTGTAAATTATGCCAGGAAATAAGTCCAGGACCAGCCTATTGGCTCAGGGTGTCTGACCCTCCAGTGGAGGAGTTGTAAAGTTTGATGGCCACAGGCAGGAATGACACACTCTGTGTTGCATCTCGGTGGAATGAGTCTCTGGCTGAATGTACTCCTGTGCCCAACCAGTACATTATGTAGTGGATGGGAGACATTGTCCAAGATGACATGCAACTTGGACAGCAGCCTCTTTTCAGACACCACCGTCACAGGGTCCAGTTCCAACCCAACAACATCACTGGCCTTCCTGATGAATTACAACTTTGCATGGGGCAGTATTTACACAGCATTTACCATAGTTTCTGTTCCCTCAATGGAGCATTCCAACTTTCCTGTCTGGTTGAACCTGAATCATACCGACCTAGACGTGTGCTGCTTATTGATTATGGCCGTCTCACTATTACCCACGCAATACTGAGTCACATGGCTGTTAGCCAGAGCTAGCTAATGAACCTGGTTTATTATGAGCCATGGTGAGAGGGTTACATATGTCAAAGATTTGGATGATGGAATTAATGGCTTTGTGGCCAAGTTTGTGATCAATACAAAGATAGTTAGACGTGCAGTTAGTATTGCAGTGGTGGGACCCGCGTCCAGGGCTCATGACCAGCTGCTTTTCGAATTCCCAAGGAACTGACCGAGAAGACAAGCGCGCCTTCGGGGTTCTGAGGTTTTGCAGCCCCGTGGACTCTCGCGGGAGAAAAATGGAACCTCAGGAGCAGTGGATCAGCTGCCGGAGGCTCTGTACTTGGTGAATTGCGGTCTCTCTTTTATCTCTGTCCGTGGTGGGAGGAGTTTGTTGCCAATTCTTGGGTCAAAGAACTCAGACAAAAACTGCCGTGACAGACTTTTAACACCGTAAATCAGCGAATTGTTTTGCTGTACGATTCAGAGTGCTGAACACAGGTGGATGAAAACTGCATAAACCATAAAGCTGTTATAAACACGAGATTCTGTGGATGCTGGAAATCCAGAGCAACAAAAAAACAATGCTGGAGAAACTCAGCAGGTTAGGCAGCATCTATGGAAATGAATAAACAGTTGTTGTTTCGGACTGAGACCCTTCTTCAGGACTTTAGCTAGAAGGTGATAGGTGGGCGGGAAAGGTCAAGGGCTGAGAAGAAGGAATCTGATAGGAGAGGAGAGTGGACCATGGAAGAAAGGGAAGAAGGAGGGAACCCAGGGGCAGGTGATAGGCAGGCGAGGAGAAGAAGTAAGAGGCCAGAGTGGGGAATAGAAGAACAGGAGAAAAACATTTTACTGGAAGGAGAAATTGATGTTCATGCTATAAGTTTAGAGGCTACATACCTAATCAGAATCTGAGGTGTGG
This sequence comes from Mobula hypostoma, assembly GCF_963921235.1. Lineage (NCBI taxonomy): Eukaryota > Metazoa > Chordata > Chondrichthyes > Myliobatiformes > Myliobatidae > Mobula > Mobula hypostoma. Next base: position 95,022,054 of record NC_086100.1, on the reverse strand, counting down.
CCTCATTGTGGCAAAAGAGGAGGCTATGAGCTGGCATGTCAGAATGGGAATGGGGATAGGGATTAAAATGGCTGACAGGTCAGAATGGGAATGGGGATAGGGATTAAAATGGTTGACATGTCAGAATGGGAATGGGGATAGGGATTAAAATGGCTGACATGTCAGAATGGGAATAGGGATAGGGATTAAAATGGTTGACATGTCAGAATGGGAATGGGGATAGGGATTAAAATGGCTGACATGTCAGAATGGGGATAGGGATTCAAATAGCTGACAGGTCAGAATGGGAATGGGGACAGGGATTAAAATGGCTGACATGTCAGAATGGGGATAGGGATTAAAATGGCTGACAGGTCAGAATGGGAATGGGGACAGGGATTAAAATGGCTCACATGTCAAAATGGGGATAGGGATTAAAATGGTTGACAGGTCAGAATGGGAATGGGAACAGGGATTAAAATGGTTGACATGTCAGAATGGGGATAGGGATTAAAATGGCTGACAGGTCAGAATGGGAACGGGGACCGGGATTAAAATGGCTGACATGTCAGAATGGGAATGGGGATAGGTATTAAAATGGCTGACATGTCAGAATAGGAATGGGGACAGGGATTAAAATGGCTGACAGGTCAGAATGGGAATGGGGACAGGGATTAAAATGGTTGGCTACCAGGAAATTTCACTTTTGGCAGATGGAGTGGAGGTGCTTGACGATCTCACCAATTTAGAGGCTGCATTGGGAGTACCAGATGTAATAGATGACCCCCAACAGATAAAGTGTTGCCTCGCCTGGAAGAACTGTTTGTGGTCCTGAATGGAGGTGAGGAAAGAGCTGTTGGCTTCCTTTCAGCAGGGGCAAACAATCCCTGGATAACAGCTGTAGTACTGAATTACTAGAGTAATCTGAATACAATTGATTGGATCAACACAATAATGAGCTAGATTTATTGAGATGATTAGTTAGCTAAATTACCTCGATCTACAGAGTTGCTTTACAATAACTGGGGCGCATAGTGTAGTGGTTATGGTGCTATGGAAAATAACGTGCACAAATTCTCCCTTGGTCCTTTGGATTTATGGCACTGTGCATTGTCTCTTGCTGAAGTTTGATTGAACTTTTGAAAGTGGAGGTAGAATACATGGAACCACCAATGAATTCTGTATTTAACATGTCACCAGTGACGCACTCCCAGCCATGGCAGTTGGATTACTTGGTATCTATTGCTCAGTTATTTTAAGTCTGTAATATTGTTGCGTAAACCCATCTGATTCACTAATGCCCTCCAGGAGGCAAATTCTTCCGCCCACATTTGCTCTGGCTGAAATGAGACTATAGTTCCTACCCACCTAGACAGACAGGTACAAGTGGTCGAGTATGCCTTGCATCTCTACCAAACCACTCCTCCTAGCTCAGGAACTAAAGGCAACATCATCTCATCCAAGAGATCAAAATAGACACAGGGCTATTTCAAAACATTTTATGAAAATATTGTCACAGAGCTGGGAATCAGTTGAGTTCGCAAGTGAAATCATCGCAGCTGAGTGTCTGGGAATGAAATTCTGCACAAGGCAAAGTGTACAGTTATGGCAATCAGGTGTAGTCAAGGCCAGTGCTGTCCTTGGGAGTGATGGACTGTGACTACCAGGTGTTCGATGATTGGCAGGTCATGTGGTCGATGCCGAGGATCAAGGCAGGGTGGTCAAATTGGAAGACTGGAAGTCAGGGTCCATTGGTCAGAGCTCCAGGTCTGTGAATCTCTGCATGTCTGCTGCTGTAGTCGAAGGTTCAATGTCTGAGTGTCAGATTCTGAATCCAAATCTTAGTCCAAGTCTAAGTCTAAGCTTGTTTTGCTGTTGTTGCTTTGTCGCTTGTTATGTACTGTTTCGTTGTGATCTTTGTTGTTCTGCCGAGCATTGTCAGCATGCTGTGTTGGCACCGGAATGTGTGACAACACTTGTGAGCTTCCCCCAGCACACCCTTGGGTGTGTGTTTGTTGCTCAGATGATGCATTTTACTGTATGTTTCAATGTACACATGATAAATAAACTTGAATCTTGAACATAGAACTACAACCCACTTTGTCTGTGCAGACCAAACTAAATGAATCTCATCTGCCTGTATATGATACATGTCCCTCCATTCCTATGTTTGTCGAAATGTCTCTTAAATATCATTATCATGTCACTGTCCACCATGCCCAGCAACACTCTCCAGGCATTTACCACTCTCAGAGTAAAACGAAGGCTTGCTCCACATACCTTCCTTAAGCGTTGCTCCTCAAACCTTAAAGACAAGGCTTCTTGTATTTCACATTTCTACCCTGGGAATCAGACAACCCTTCTTGTGCCTCTCATGATTTCATGAAGTTCTATCAGGTTGTCCCTCGACCTCCAAAACCCTCCTGCAATGGGTGATCAGACTGCACACAATACTCCAAAAGTGGCCTAACCAAAGGTTTACGCAATTATAAAGTGACTTACTGACTGCTATATTCAATGCCCCAAGCAAACCATATACCCTCTTTACCACTCTATCATTTTAGTTGCCACTTTAGGAGCTGTGGGCTTGGTCCCAAAGTTGCTCTGCCCAATGTGGACCTTGACAGATTTTTCAGTCCCTGTCACCTTGTAAATGGCAGGTGCTGATAGGGCAAATTGTGAACTGGGGACCTTGCTGAGTCAACAGGAACTTTGCCCATTTTCCACCTTCAGTTGTTTCTTATGGAGCCACAGATTTGCTGGAACAGTTGTTTCTTCAATACAATATTTTAACAATATAGTACTGGCCTAATGACATTTTGTTTCAAGTTGCAGGGACAATCTTAATAATTATCCCCTGCAATTTAAATCACACTAACATCCAAAATGCACCCAGTGTTGCTCAGCACTTAAGGGGTACAGTGAGAGGACTTTTCAATAAATCTTATACTTTCTTGATCAAGATTGAAGTCAGTGGATGGATAGAGGTGTGTCTATTTTATGTGAGATGTATCAGTAAAAGGGTGATGAATGTAGAACATGGGTCAGTGCATGTAACCATGATGTTGTGGCCATTACGAAGACTTAGCTGTCACAAGGGCAAGAATGGCTATTGAATGTTCTGGGGTTTAGATGTTTCAAATGGGACATGGGGGGGGTAAAAGAGGTGAGGGTGTGGCTTTGCTAATCAGAGATAGTATCACAGCTGCAGAAGGGAAGGAAGTTGTAGAAGATTTGTCTACTGAGTCAGTATGGGTGGAGGACACACAGTCACTCTATTGGGAGTAATCCATAGACATTGAAAGAGGTAAGAGCAGATGGTATGGAGAAGTATTTAATTGAGGGAGGGTGAATTATAATGTTATTTGGCATGAAGTTGGGAGCGCAAATTGGGAACAAATGTAATCAGGGAAATGTACAACAGAAATGTGGAGGTTGTTTAGGGGGTACTTGCTGGTGGTTCTGGATAGGTTTGTCCCATTGAGGTAGGGAAAGGATGGTCGGGTGAAGGAACTGTAGTTGGAAAGAGATGTGGCACATCTAACTCAGAGGAGAAAAGAAGCATACTTAAGTTTTAGGAAGCAAGGATGAGGCAGGACTCTGGGGAGTTACAAGGTAGCCAAAAAGGAACTTAAGATTGGACTTAGGAGAGCTAGAAGGGGGCATGAGAACGCCTTGGTGAGTAGGATCAAGGAAAATCCTAAGGCGTTCTACACATATGTGAAGAACAGGAGAATGACTAGAGTGAGGGTAGGATCATTCAGGGAGAAGAGGAAACATGTGCCTGGAGTTGAAGAATGGAGGAGAGGTCTTTAATGAATACTTTGCTTCAGTATTCATTAGTGAGAGAGATCTTAATTTTAAAGACAGTGTAGAATAGGTTGATATGCTAGAACATGTTGATGTTAAGAGACTTTAACAATTTTGAAGACAGTGTAAGTAGGCTGATATGCCAGAACACATCCATGTTAAGGAGGAGAATGTGCTGGAACCTCTGAAAAACATTAGGATGGATAAGTCCCCAGTACTGGACAGGATATGCCCTAGTATTACTACAGGAAGCAAGGAAAGAGATTACTACTCTTTGGTGTTGATCCTTATAACTCCAGTGGCACTTGATAAGGTTCCCCATGGTAGGCTCATTCATAAAGTCAGGATGCATGGGATCCAGGGAAACTTGGCTATGTAAGTTCAGAATTGGCTTGCCTGTACAACACAGAGGGTTGCTGTAGATGGGGCCTTTGCTGTCTGGAGGTTGGTGTTCCACAAGGATCAGTTCTGGGACCCCTGTTCTTTGTGATTTTTATAAATGTCCTGGATGCGGAAGTGGAAGGATGAGTTAGTAAATTTGCAGATGACACAAAGGCTGGTGGTGTTGTGGATAGCATAGAAGATTGTCGAGGGTTAGAATGGAACATTGATACGATGCAAAGCTGGGTTGAGAAGCGGCAGATGGAGTTCAACCTTGAAAAGTGTGATGTGAATCACTTTGGAGGGTCAAATTTGAAGCTGGAACACAGAGTTAATGGCATGATTCTTGGTCAGTAGAGGGACAGAGTGATCTTGATGTCCACATCCATAGATCCCTTGAAGTTGCTCTGCAAGTTTATAGGAAGGATGTGGAGCATTGGAAAGGGTACAGAGGAGATTTAACAGGATGCTGCCTGGTTTAGAGAGTATGCATTATGATCAGAGATTAAGGGAGCTAGGGCTTTACTCTTTGGAGAGAAGGAGGATGAGAGGAGACATGATAGAGGTGTACAAGATAATAAGAGGAATAGATAGAGTGGATAGCCAGTGCCTCTTCCCCAGAGCACCACTGCTCAATACAAGAGGACATGCTTTTAAGGTAAGGGGTGGGAAGTTCAAGGGGGATATTAGAGGTAGGTTTTTTACTCAGAGAGTGGTTGGTGCGTGGAATGCACTGCCTGAGTCAGTGGTGGAGGCAGATACACTAGTGAAGTTTAAAAGACTACTAGACACGTATATGGAGGAATTTAAGGTGGGGGCTTATATGGGAGGCAGGGTTTGAGGGTCGGCACAACATTGTGGGCCGAAGGGCCTGTACTGTGCTGTACTATTCTATGTTCAATGATTGCTAAGAAGGCATACCTTTTATTGAGTTCAAGAGCTGCAATGTAGTGTTGCAGCTCTATAAAACCCTGGTGAGAGCACACTTAGAATATTGTGTTCAATTATGGTCACATCAATATAGGAAGGAATCTGAGTGCTAAATACACTGAGATTGCATCTGCTGTACACCTAGTGTGGTGATAGGAAAATTGCAGTAGGACCAGGTCCTTGCCTAGGCAGGAGTTGATTCCGGCTATGACCAACCTCTCAAAGCACTTCATCAGAGTAGATGAGAGTGCACTAGGAGATAGTAACTGAAGCAGCTTATTTTGCTCTTCTCTGGCACTGGTATTGTCATCGCTCTTTAGAAATAGGTGGAAACAACTGTATGTAGCGGTGAGGTCCTTGAACATTCCCACCAGTTGGTTGGCACAGGTTTTCAATGTCTTACCAGGTACACCACTGGAGCCTGACGCCTTGCAAGGGTTCACTGGTTATTCTGCTTTCGGGTGCATTCCAAGCACATCTTATTAATTTTTGTATGAAAGAAGGTGAAATATCATTATTACCACATTGAAAAGCCAAACCAACAAAAATAGAAAGAGGTCTGTGGGATCTGTTTTCAGGGGTTCAAAGTTCATAAGAAGTTCAAAGTAAATTTTATTATCAAAATACATATTTGTCACCATATAAAACCCTGAGATTCATTTTCTTGTGGGCATACTGAATAAATCTACAGAATAGTAACTATAACAGGATCAATGAAAAATCAACCAGAGTTAAAGATAATGAACTGCGTAAATGCAAATATAAGTAAACAGCAATAAATAACAACATGAGATGAAGAGTTCTTGAAAATTAGTTTGTTGGTTGTGGGAAACATTTCAATGATGGGGCTAGTGAAGATGAGCGTAATTAGCCTCTTTTGTTCAAGAACCTAATGGTTGAGGGGTAGTAACTCTTCCTGAACATGGTGGTGCAAGTCCTGAGGCTCTTGTACCTTCTACCCGATGACAGCAGCAAGAAGAGAGCGTGACCTGGGTGGTGGGGCTCCCTGACCCAGGATTAGCGGAGGATGAGGATGTAAACCTATTCCTGCAGCTGTAAAGGAAACTATTGCCAACGTGCACCACAGAGCCACTCCTCTACCAGAACCAGACTGTTATAGCTTCAGTTTTCTCCTCCAATTTCCTTCATAGACTCTTCAATATTAATTAAGGTGGTATCTTAGAGTACCACCTAATAAGGATCGACTGTTGCTCAGGGAGGGGTCAAATAAGAGTTGACACGGGTTTTCCATTACTTGCCTCGCAGTTATCGGCCTATCCTTTCAGGTTTCTTTCTACTTTTCCTCGTCATATCTTGACATTAGAGCCTTTGGCAAAAGCTGCCAATATCTTTAAATTACTCGTCTTTCTCCAGAGGCTTTTAATTTAGGGTTTTCACAATGATTAGTGTGATTTCAACAATCATCCAGATCCACAATATCTGGGCAAGTATTTGAATACTGCCAGACCATTACGACCATCCTCGTTGAACTGCCATCAGTTCATAATCATGGTTTTTCACTAGTATATAGTAAATGATCCAAACATTGTCCATTTTTAAAATTGCATTTCTCTTATTTCAATTTCTAGGCTAGAAAAGACAATAGAGGAACTGACACTTCAGTATCAGAAATTGGATCAGGGTGCAAAGATTCTCATGCAGTCCTTTGACCCGCACTGTGCAAACATTGCAGAACAAACTGGACAGGATGAGATGTGGTCAATGCTGCTGGAGGAGAGGTGAGAATAAGTATTAGTGAAAGCTCGTAAGGACCTTGTGATCCTGGAGATTGGGAGATTTGGGGAGGAGTTCTGGATTTTGTTTTTTTTAATTAAATTGGCCAATGGATATCAGAACATTAGGGAAAAGAAGTCATTTTATTCCTATGTTACAAGAATCACCCCTTGGGATAATGATCAGGGAAGCACAGGGAGAATCTGTAATCCCCAATGAGTGCCTTTATTGTCTCAACAGATGAACATGTGAACTTATACAACCAATTACCTGTGTGCACACCTACTAAGTTTTCTTGACCTTGCATGAACTGTCAAAGATCAGAAAACATAACACCAGTTAAAAAGGAGTTTCTGCTGCTGGCCACATGTTCCTCGTGGTCCCGTTTCAAATCTTCACGTGTCTGTGGGGTCTGCAATGGTGAACCTCCTACCGAGTCATCACTGTCTTCCATGTGAAAATCTTTACTCTTATGCTCATTTCTTACCATTCAAACATTGCATTCCAGTGTCATTGGCTGTAGGTCATGTGTCTGACCTTTAACACCTTTTCATTGGCTCAGCTCCAGGCCTGCACCCATTCCCAGCAGGTGACAATCAGTCGTTTATGGCTCTTCATTCTCAACTAGCAACCAGCTAGAAACACACAGGGCAAATACAGACCCCGACAGTCACAAACCAGCTTGTTATATCCAACCAAAGAACACCTCACAAATAACTTCTTGTTTGGAAATGATCCCTAGTTCAGCAGATTATCTGAGACATCATTGTGTCTCTTCATAAAATGGCAGCCTCCATCTCCCTCCTCATGGCAAGAACAAAGGCAATTGGTCTGTCTGCTTCTACCATCCTTGGTTCATTTGAATTCAGTGATTTGTACACTGTAGTTCTTTTTGGCCAAACCTTAAAACAAGAACAAAACAAAGACTTTTTGGTTCGATTCAACTGATTCCAAATGGGATTTTCAATCTAGCCAGAATCTAGATGCAATAAGTTTCACGATTAATGAATTCATGCATAATTCAAAATAAGACAACATATTAGAAACAGGAAGAGGTCAATAACTCTACTGGGTATTTTTTAAAGACCACCCAATAGTAACACGGTCATCGAGGAGCAGATAGGGGGACAGATTCTGCAATGGTGCAATAATAACATGGTTGTCATGATTGGAGATTTTACTTTCCCCAGTATTGATTGGCATCTCCCTAGAGCAAAGGGTTTAGATGGGGTGGAGTTTGTTAGGTGTGTTCAAGAAGGTTTCTTGACACAATATGTAGATAAGTCTGCAAGAGGAGAGGCTGTACTTGATCTGGTATTGGGAAATGAACCTGGTCAGGTGTCAGATCTCTCAGTGGGAGAGCATTTTGGAGATAGTGATCATAATTCTATCTCCTTTACCATAGCATTGGAGAGGGATAGGAGCAGACAAGTTAGAAAAGCATTTCTTTGGAGTAAGGGGAAATATGAAGCTATCAGGCAAGAACTTGGAAGAATAAATTGGGAGCAGATGTTCACAGGGAAATGTACAGCAGAACTGTGGCAAATGTTCAGGGAATATTCGCGTGGCGTTCTGCATAGTTACGTTCCAATGAGACAGGGAAAGAATGGTAGAGTACAGGAACCATGGTGTACAAAGGTAGATATAAATCTAGTCAAGAAGAAAAGCTTACGAAAGATTCAAAAAAAAGGTAATGATAAAGATCTAGAAAATTATAAGGCTAGCAGGAAGGAGCTTAATAATGAAATTAGGAGAGCCAGAAGGGGCCATGAGAAGGCCTTGGTGGACAGGATTAAGGAAAACCCCAGGGCATTCTACAAGTATGTCAAGAGCAAGAGGATAAGACATGAGAGAATAGGACCAATCAAGTGTGACAGTGGAAAAGTGTGTATGGAACTGGAGGAGGTAGCAGAGGTACTTAATGAATACTTTGTTTCAGTATTCACTACAGAAAAGGGGCTTGGCGAATGTAGGGATGACTCACAGCGGACTGAAAAGCTTGAGCATATAGATATTAAACAAGAGGATGTGCTGGAGCTCTTGGAAAGCATCAAGTTGGATAGGTCAGCAGGACTGGATGAGATATACCCCAGGGAGCAGGCAATAATCTTTGCATCATCAATGGGGATGGGAGAGGTTCAGGAGGATTGGAGGGTTACAGATGTTGTTCCCTTATTCAAGAGAGGGAGTAGAGATAGCCCAGGAAATCATAGACTAGTGAGTCTTACTTCAGTGGTTGGTAAATTGATGGAGAAGATCCTAAGAGGCAGGATTTATGAACATTTGGAGAGGCATAATATGATTAGGAATAGTCAGTATGGCTTTGTCAAAGACAGGTCATGCCTTACAAGCCTGATTGAATTTTTTGAGGATGTGACTAAACACATTGATGAAGGTAGAGCAATAGATGTAGTGTATATAGATTTCAGCAAGGCATTTGATAAGGTACCCCATGCCAGGCCTATTGAGAAAGTAAGGAGGCATGTGCTAGGCCCAGGACAGATAATCCAATATGTTAATGCACAGGAATTTAAAGCAGCCAACACTCTCCACTGCCAATTCTCCAATGTAGATGAGACAATTGTGAGACATTGGGACAATTGTGTTGAATGCCAACAGCAGCATGACGTGGGTACTTGTTGTCGAGATGGTGTAGAGCAGAATGAAGAACCATGGAAATCGCATCTGCTGTTAACATTTAGTGATGGGCAAAGTGAAGCAGATACAAGTCAGCTCTGAGGCAGGAGTTAATTTGCTCCATAACCAACCTCTTGAAGCACTTCATTACAGCTGGTGTAAGTGCAACTGGACAATAGTCATTGAGGCATATCCTCATGCTGTAATTGGACACCAGTATAATAGATGCCTTTTTGAAGTAGGTATCTCAGATTGCATAAGTCAGAGCTCATTTCCGTAAATACTCCAGCCAGTTGGTCCACAGAGATGTTTTGTATTTGGCCAGGTACGTTATCTGGATCAGCTGACTTTCTTGGGTTCACCCTCAGAGACTGAAGTTATAGAATCATCTGGAGATGTGAACGCTCATGTGGTGTGTCATGTCATACCCTATCACAATGTGTATGAAATGTACTGAGATCATCTGGATCATTGCCACATGCTTCCTGATCTCACCTTCTAGGAAATTATATTGTGGGGGCCCTGCCACAGCATCCATCTGAGATTCCAGTTTAATCTCAAATAAAAACAAATATCATGTAATTAGAAGTCTTGGTCCATGTGTTAAATTTGATCCTGGAAAATTGAAGATGTGAACTGATACTTTCAAACCAGTTCTTATGGCTCATTTAACAATGTTCATTACTAACATCCACCAATATACAGCTTAACCTGTTCTTTATATTGAATAGGTTCACACAACTGGAAATCAACCTGTTCTTCAGTTATGTTGTGGATATGCTTCAGTCTTTGCACTCTCGTGTATTGGAGAAGCAGCCAGAATCTTCCAGCGTTCTGCCCACTTTGTCTTCTATCTTGAAGAGGAAGGTTTGGGATAAGGAACTTGAGGCCACGTGGACAAGTGCGCTTTCAGAACTTGGTCTCACTGACTCTGATGAAAAGGCTCTGTGCACATTCTTTGTGACCTATTACAATGAGGCCAAGTATTACCCTCCTCTTGCAAGAAAGAAGTACAATCAGAACATCCAAGAGGTGTTAAAGAAAGTTGTGTCCAGCCATATTCTACACCACTGTCTCCTCCACATTGTGCAGTTGTTAGATAAAGAAAATGACACGGTGACAACTGGGAGTCATTAAGCCACCAAGACACCACATCTGCTTGCATCAGAGTGAGAAGCAAGGTCCACGTACAACTGGAAGCTACCCGACATGGGAATGGCATAATTGTTCACATTCTCATGCCTACACTTTACACTAATAAAGCCTGATCCTTTGCAAAACTGACAAACATGGAAAGTACAAAATAAGGAAAAGCAAAACTTCTGCTGGAATTTTAACAAGGATTGGAAAGCTAAATAAGTTACTTTGTTTGACATGTACAGTAGATTTGCTGAAAAGTTATCGCAGTTTAATGAATCAAGGTTTCTTTTCAAATGACGCAGTAAACCCTAGGAAATTAATCCCTCGTCATTGAAATCTCTGCAAGTTTCTTCTCTTGTTTCCTAACCTAGTTGTTCACTGTGACACAGTTGGTAGCATTCTTAAATTAGAAGGAAGTAGGATTTCCACTGGCTGTATGCCACTTATTCCCTTTTGACCAACCCCTTTTTCCATGATACCTTAGTTTTATGCAAGGTTTTCTACTTCCAAACTATTATCATGTTTAATATTCTGGGTATTGAATACACATCAATTATGTAAACATTTTAGACAACTTTTGGACTGCTCTTCTCTAATCTCTTTGAAACAGATGTCATCTTGCATACTTGCTCTGTAAGTGACTGTGTGGGAAACATTCACAAAGGTTTCCAGCCTTCCAAATATGATGGGATGTATTACGTGGAGTTGAAGCCCAGTAATAAACAAGCCTGACCAAAATATCAGAGACTTCCTATAGTTGTGGTTATCCACTGGGAGGGCTGATGGCATTTCTGTTAATGGTAGATCTAACAGTTCACACTTCTGAAGGTGCTGCGACAATACTTTGGTAAATCACAACACAACAATGTCTGCAACTGCTGGGAATCCAAAGCAATGCACACAGAGCTTTGGAGGAATCCAGCATCTACAGAAAAGAGTGAACTTTTGAGACCTGAAGAAGGGTCTCAGCCCAAAACGTTGACTGTTTTACTCTTTTCCATAGATTCTGCCTGACCTGCTGAGCTCCCCCAGTGTTCTGTGTGTATTGCAATACTTTGATGCAGTGTTGAGGAATTGGCTCAAGTCACTGGACTGGGATCTGAACCCATGCACTTGGTTCAAATGCCGAGCATAGGTACGAATTTAAATTAGTTCACTTTTGGAAGAGTATGCAGGAGTGTCACGGACCTTATGTGTTGAATATTGTGATGGTATTGGGTTTGCTGATCACCAAGTTCTAATTCAAATGAAGACCTTAAGCCCTATAAGATGTAAATAGCCAGAGTACCCTCACCAAAGGGAGGTTATACTGTAACTATTCGATCTTCAAAGACTAGTTCATTTTCCTGTTTATTCTCCTTGGCAATTTCAGCTGCCAATACCCACTATTTGAGCAACAGGACCCTCCCTCCCTGCCTAGGAGAACATATCTGCAACTATCAAAGCAGTTTAAAACACAGTTCATTTATTTTCAGTGATACACGGTTAAATCCAAACAACATTCTTTTTTTTGTAATTTATTTTTATTGAATTTCATCATCAAACAAACATTTCCATAAGATGTATTTCAGATACTGTACATATAATCATATTTGTCACAAATCTCCACATAATATTTATCTGAGGTTTACAGTTATAGAAAGGAGAGGAAAGAACAATCGAAAGAAGAAAACTATGTACAGAGTAGGGAGTGATCTTTTTTTTTACAACATATTCATTGACTTGTGAGAATAAAATCAGGCCTATGAGGTATTAAGTAGTTAAACTATTTTTTCCAGTATGAATAAAATTGTTCCAACTTATGATTAACAGATGCTGTTATCTTCTTCATTTTGTAACTGTCCATTGTAATTTCCATCCATACATTTAAAGTTGGGCTCTCCTGGTAAGGTCTTTTTACCAGCCACCAGCAGTACATTCATTAAATATTTATCTCTTTTCAACCATTCTTCAGGTACATACCCAAAATATATGGTCTTACTCTCCAAGGGTATTTCACTTTTAAAGATGTCTTGTAGGGCATTATGTACCCCACTCCAATAATCTTTGATAACGGGGCATTCCCAGAAAATATGATAATGGTTTGCATTTTGATTTCCAAGTAACATTCTTAAAACACATTTAAAACTCAAAGGATTTATATCTTATAAAAGACTTCCAAATTACAAATAATATCTAACGCAGGAAGGAATGTTTTGGAAACATGGAATGAAGCTAAAAAGACATACCCATGAATCACAGATAAACTATTCATCTGTTGCAGAAATCGAAGCCAGATGAATGGATTCTAGTTCACCCTGTGTTTCTTTCATGCTTCTCAATGTTCCTTGGTCTGTTCCTAATAAGCCTGAACTGCTCTCTTCACTTATAGTTTCCTTGCCACTTGGGTGACTTCACCCACGTTATATTCTTTCATATACCTTTTAACACAAATGGTTCAAAAGCTTCTTGGAGACACAGATCCCAGGTACCCACAATTAATGATGTGAAGCTAACTTCCTTGAGTACATAAACCTTATTAATACACCAGTTATTGATATACTAAATGATTATCTCCATCTGGTCTGCAAGCTTCCTCGAAATACGCAACTTTGCCAGTGTTGACTGTTTTGAAATAAGCCCCATTAAATAACCCATTGTTTTATACTACACCTCTTCAGCAATAAAACAGATGCATTGGCCAACATCTTGTGCTATAAACAGTGTTTGTTTGCAAAACTGTTGTTTCCAACTTTGAGCTGATTACTATTTTCTGTTTACATTACGAAATGAAAACAGACTCCTGTTTACAACCGGAAGCTAAGCAATGAATATTAGCTGGAAATTTAACTTACAAATGTTTGATCTTTAAAGTGGCAGCTGATGTGTTTAGAAAGCTAAGCTTGGCAAAAAAAAACCAGCCTAGGAAGCAAATATCCGTTACAATATATTGTATGTGAAATAATAACTTCCTATCTTTTCAGGTTCTTGCTGAAAGAGGGTTATACCACTGCTTGACCCGTTTGGTACATTTCTTTGAAATGTTACGATACACTTTAAAACTCTAAGCACTTTATTAAATCAAAGTCAGTAACTCAAAAGATATTTTAAGAATATTGAACATTTTAAAACTAAGAGCCCAATAAAAATCCATTCCAGAGTGATGTTTAACTGAGCATATCTCAACTAATCTCTCCCATGTAAAGCAAGGTGGGGGGGGAAGTGGCTGAGCCTCCTCCAACTTGGCTAAGAACTCATTCATCTGAAATCTAAGTATTGTGCACAAGACTCTACTCCCAGACTAAACTTCTTGAAGGGTACCCTGCAAGAGGTGCAGGCTCATTGGGCCTGAGGGGCCCATTACCATGCGATACCCAATTCTTACGTCAGAATGCTGTTCATTGACTTTAGTTCGGCATTCAATACTGTGATCCCCTCCAAGCTGATCGCCAAACTTCACCAGCTTGGTATCAGCTCATCCCTCTGCAATTGCACCTTGGACTTTCTGACTAATAGACGCCAATCAGTTGAGTTAGACAACCTCTCCTCCTCCACTCTCACCCTGAACACTGGTGTGCCTCAAGGCTGTGTGCTGCGCCCTCTTCTGTACTCCCTTTTCACCTATGACTGCATTCCTGTACTCAAGTTCGCAGACAACACCACGGTGGTTGGCCTGATCAGAGGGGATGACGAGACGGCCTACAGGGACGAGGTCCAGCACTTGGCCGTGTGATATGCCAACAACAACCTGGCCCTTAACACCCAGAAGACCAAGGAAATCATTGTGGACTTCAGGCATGCTAGGAGCCACACTCATGTCCCCATCTACATCAATGGAGCTGTAGTGGAGTGTGTATCAAGCTTCAAAATCCTTGGTGTCCACATTTCAGAGGATCTCACTTGGTCCCTGAACTCCTCCATCCCAATCAAAAAGGCGTGACAGTGCCTTTACTTCCTGCAGAGCATCCAGAAAGCTCACCTCTGTCTCAGGATACTGACGAACTTTTACCGCTGTACTATTGAGAGCATACTCACCAACTGCATCTCGGTGTGGTACGGCAATTGTCCCGTATGAGACCACAAAGCACTCCAGCGTGTGGTGAAAACTGTCCAGCGGATTATCGGCACCCAATTGCCCCCCATTAAGAACATGTACCATAAACGCTGCCTGGGCAGGACGGAAAGCATTATCAAGGATGCATCTCACCCTAACCATGGACTTTTTACTCTCCTCCCATCTGGTAGGTGCTACAGGAGCCTCCGCTCCCGCACCAGCAGGTACAGGAAGAGCTTCTTCCCTGAGGCTGTGACCCTGCTGAACCTCACATCACAGTGCTAAGCAGTGTTGCACCCATATTGTACTGTCTCAGTACTTTTATATTTGTGTGCTGTAGCACTTCCTTTTTATTTGCCGTTATTTTGTAAATAACACTATTCTTTGCATTTCTGGTTAGATGCCAACTGCATTTCATTGGCTTTGTATCTGTACTCAGCACAATGACAATAAAGTTGAATCTAATCTAATCTAATCTAATATCATTAAACCAAATTTTAAAAAACTGCCATTCAATGGCAAGATGTATGGGCAAATTTGAAAGTTACTGTCAGTTATGTGGGGCAAATCAGAGAATGCTGCCAGAATTATAGGCATTTCTGAGTCATTTCTGTCACATCTGAGTCAGTATTTATAAAGGGATTTCAAAATAATAAACTGCCATTGAAATGTACTTCATATTTTAAATTGTAAAATTTAACCTGTGCATTTTGTATCACTGTTGAATACCATAAGACCTTAATACGAGGATAAGCTGGAACAATGTGCACTGTAAATTAAAGTGAAGCACCTGTTCACTTCTGGTAGCTGTGCTATTAATTTATGGCCTGCCTCAATTTCTGAAAGCAGTTTTGACTAAATAAGCAGGACACCTTTTGTACGCCTTTTTCACCATTGCTGAAGCATGCAAAACTTATACTCATTCCACCCCTAAATACACAGGAACACCTGTGCTTCCAAGGCACATACAATTTTCTGGATGGGAATATGCGACCACTTAATCTAAGATGAAATATTATTTTTAGATGCTATCACATCAACAACATGTCATCTTCTTTTCTAAAGGCAACTGAAAACTATCTTGGGGATATTCCTGCCCCCAGGTCATGTGTTAACAGGTGCTAGCCAGCCTGTCCAGTATTTCAAGGGATGTTATGTTCACATCTCAGACTTCTACTTTTCATAGTGTTTTGCCCAGTTAAATTTCAGGAAAGCTTCGATTGGAAACTTTTTAAACTGAAATACTTCTGGAAAACCTGATAGCTCAAAGATAAATTCATCACATGAAAAGCTCTCCTGTGGAGAAACCGGTCTATAGGAGAGCAACATCCTTCAACAAGGACCCCCACCGTCCAGGCCATGCTCTTTCTGCTGCTGCCGTCAGGGAGGCGGTACAGTACAGGAACCCTAGGTCCCACACCACCAGGTTCAGGGAATTATTACCATTCAACCATCAGGCTTCTGAACCAGTGCGGTATTTTCACTCACCTCAGTACTGAACTGATTCCACGACCTATTGCACTCTGCAACCAGTGTTCTCTGTATTAAATATTTACTTATTTAGGTAAACACGAGGAATTCTGCAGATGCTGGAAATTCAAGCAACACACATCAGAGTTGCTGGTGTTATTTATTTAGGTGTTTTTGTTTGTAATTGTTCATTTTGCCTTCTTATGGACATTGCTTATCAATTTTTGTGAGTAGTTTGTAATTGATTCTATTTGTATTTCTTTGTTCTACAGTGACAATGATCACAGGACAGTATATGGTGACAGAGAGATAAATAGATCGACAGTTTATTGACCGCAAAGGAAATCACTGTGTCACAGTAGCATTACAAGTGCACAGATATTAGAGGAGAAGTAAGAAAAAGTAGAAAATAAGTTACCTCAAACAGTGTAACAGGTGAGGGTCATTACTTCCCCGGCTGTAGGTCGACTCATTATAGAGAGAACTCATAAAATGCTCTTTGAAGCAGCGCAATTGTCTATTACTAAAAGTGCTCCTCCATTCAGCCAAGGTGAAAAACATTGTCCAGAATTGCCAGGATTTTCGGTAGGGTCCTCTTTTATACGCACTTTGACAATAAATTTACTTTAAACTTTTGACTAAATGAAGTCAGCCACGAACCTACGAGTTCCCGACTCCAATGAGAGAGTTGGCAGCACTGCACAGTCGCCTTTCGAAAAGCAGAACGGGAAGGACGCAGCGGCACTGCGCAGTCGCGCAGAACGGGAAGGACGCAGCGGCACTGCGCAGTCGCGCAGCCGGGAAGGACGCTGCGGCACTGCGCAGCCGCACACGGTTTAAGCGGGCGAGTCGGTTAACTGAAGTCCTGCGCAGCCGCATTGCAAAGTTACTCCCGCAGGCGGGGTATTTCAAAGCTATGAGGTAGAGCTCTTGAGGAGAATCGTTTGGCGCTTGCGGTGAGGGGAAAAAAATCCCTTCGCTGTCTTAAATGGAACTAGGCGTAACAGCCGCGCGTTGAATCCCACATCGGAACTACATGGAAGCCCGATCGGTCACAATGAGACACAACAAACAGGGCTGCAGCGCTGAAACGGAGGCCCGGGGCCCGCCTCCAGTCCTCAGTCTGGCCGAGTGTATCTGCCCGGTATGCCAGGAGCTGCTGGACGAGCCGGTCACGCCGCCGTGCGGCCACTCGTTCTGCCGGAGCTGCTTTCAGCAGACGGTGGAGATCAGCAATCTCAACTGTCCAATGTGCCGTCGCCGCCTCTCCAACTGGGTGCGGGCCCAGGTCCGGCGCGGCGGCCTGGTCAACACTGAGCTGGAGCAGCGCATCCGCCAGCAGTTCCCGCGGGGCCACGTCCAGGAGCCGGCCGAAGGTGAGCGGCTGTCGAAAAATTAAAAGCAACGGCAATATGGGCGAAATAAATAAACTCCCTCCCCTTTCCCTCACTGTTTATTGTTTTAAAAAACTTAATACAGTACTAATAATTCAAGTCCTGTGCATCTGATAAAAGTGCAATTATTTTAGACCCGGTGACGTGCATGAGCCAAAATTTTTGAATGGTCTTTATCTGAGGTCCTATTCGAACTACTTTGTCTTTCCCTGTTCTGATGAAAGATCTCTTGCGTAAATTGTTGTTTTCCTTACAATATAACACAGCCTGCTGTACTTTATTTCATAACTGTACTGGTGACTGTTTTATATTGTAACTTGCCATTTACGTGAAACACAATAGCGCTTTGTGTTCTATATTTGGGTTAGTATGTGCCAAGTTGTCCTCGTATTTTCGTCTTTCTCATGAATTTTCCCACTATACCCCCGTTATGCCCTCTACTTTATCTGCAATGCAGATTCTCTGAAACTGCAGCAACATATTTTGTTGTATGCATGGCAGTTTTTCCATTATATTTTTGTACATGTGACAATAACATTCCTATACTTACCACCTCATTTATCAGATTATTGCTCTGGTAGCATTTGTGTTCTACTTATCACCAACCAGCAACTTTCTCCACTTTTTACCCTCCCCTGGCTCCATCTGCTTTTTATTGCTGTCTCCATCTATCACCTACAAGAGAAAATCTGCAGATGGTGAAAATCAAAGTAACACACACAAAATGCTGGAGGAACTCAGCAGGCCAGGCAGCATCTATGGAAAAGAGTGAATTGTTGATGTTTTGGGCTGGGACCCTTCATCAGGACTGGAAAAAAGAGATGAAAAGTCAAAGAAAGAAGGCGAGGAGAGGAAGGAGTACAAGGTGATAAGTGAAACTGGGAGAGGGGGAGGTGGTGAAGTAAAGAGCTGTGAAGTTGATTGGTGAAAGAGATAAAGAGCTGCCGAAGGGGAAACCTGATGGGAGAGGACTGAAGACCATGGAAGAAAGGGGAGGAGCACCAAAGAGAGGTGGACACTCTCCAAGGCCTGTGCATCCTCTCTGGTGGTGGTGTCTGAAAAAGAGGATGCTGTCCAAGTTACATGCCATCTTGGTCAATGTCTCCCATCCACTACATAATGTACTGGGTGGGCACAGGAGTACATTCAGCCAGAGACTCATTCCACTGAGATGCAACACAGAGCGTCATAGGAAGTCATTCCTGCCTGTGGCCATCAAACTTTACAACTACTCCCTTGGAGGGTCAGACACCCTGAGCCAATAGGCTGGTTCTGGACTTACTTCATAATTTACTGGCATAATTTACATATTACTATTTAACTATTTATGGTTCTATTACTATTTATTATTTATGGTGCAACTGTAACGAAAACCAATTTCCCCTGGGATCAATAAAGTATGACTAGGATATGAGGCCCAAAACTGCTCTTCTTTCTTCCCCCTTGAACAAGACCCCACCAAAGATCATGGCCCTCAACAATTTCTCTTGGCTCCTCCCACTTTCTGCAGACCCAAGGTGTAGCCAAGGGCATCTACACAGGCCCAGGCATGCAGGCCTCTCTTTTTCAGGTGTAGAACAGTCCACATTCCAAACCTTCACTGGTAGTGCTCCCCAATGCTTTTTGTGCTACATTGATGTCTGCATTAGTGCTACTTCCTGCAGCCATGTTGAGCTGACAATTTCATAACTTTGCTAATAAATTCCACCCTGCCCTCAAATTTACTTAGTCCATCTCTGACACCGCTCTCCCCTTTCTTGACCTCTTAAGACAGACTATCTGCTGATATGTTTTACAAACCTGCTAACTCAGTTATAGAACATAGAAAACATACAGCACAATACAGGCCCTTTGGCCCACCATGCTGTGCTGAACACGTACTTGCTTTAGAAATTACCTAGGATTACCCATAGCCCTCTATTGTTCTAAGCGCCATGTACCTATCCAGGAGCCTCTTAAGAGACCCTATTGTATCCGCCTCCACTACCGTCGCCGGCAGCCCATCCCACACACTCACCACTCTGTGTTTTTAAAAAAAAACACTAACGCCTGACATCTCCTCTGTACCTACTTCCAAGCACCTTAAAACTGTGCCTTCTGTCCACCTTGCCACTCGATATTCCCTATTCTCAGTTCCCCTGTCTCTGCTGCATCTGTTCTGAGGATGAGGCTTTCTGTTCTAGAAAATCTGAGATGTCCTCCTTTTTCAAAGAACGGAGTTCCCCTTCCACCACCATTGATGCGGCCTCTTATTTTCCTTTCACTTTCTCCACATCTGCCCTCACCCCATTCTTCCACTGTCATAACAGGGATAGGACTTCTCTTGTCCTTACCTACCACCTCATGAGCTTCCATGTCCAGCAAACACATCATTTTTATGTAATTTCTGCAATCTACAATGGGATCTGACCACTAAGCACCTCTTTCCTTCACCACCACTCTCTGCTTTCTCTAGGTATCACTCTTTGTGACTCCCTTGTCCACTCATTCTTCCTCACCGATCTCCCTCCTGGCACTCCCTACAACCGTGACAAGTGCTACACCTGTCCCTACACCACTACCGTTCCCAAGCAGTTCTTCCAGGTGAGGCTGTCAGGATTGGGGTTGTAATTGTATGATTACTCCTCCACCTCCCCACCCCCACCATGTGGCCTCCTGTACATCATTGAGTCCCAATTTAGATTGGGGGACCTTTTTATTGAGCACCTTTGCGCTGTCAACTGCAAAACACAAGATTTCCTGGTGGACAGCCATTTCATTTCCAGTCCCTCTCTAACATGTCTGGCCACTTCCGCCTCGAGAGCCATAACGACGCCAAAGACTGGAGAAGCTATACCTCATACTCTATCTGTGTAGTCTCCAACCTGATCACATGAACATAAATTTCTTTATTTTGTGGTAATTTCTTCCTCCCTTCCCCCATCTCTCCTGTCCATACTAGTATCTTGTCAAAGGCCTTCTGAAAGTCCAAATAAGCAATGTCCACTGACTCTCCTTTGTCTCTTGCCTGTTATTTCCTCAGAATTCCAACAGGTTTGTCAGGCAAGATTTCCCCTTAAGAAAACCATGCTGACTTTGGCTTAATATATCATGTGCCTCCAAGTACCCAGAAACCTCATCCTTAATAATGGACTCCAACATCATCCCAACCACTGGCATCAGGCTAAATGGCCCGTAATTTCTTGTTTTTTTTTGCCTTCCTCGTTTCTTACAATTTTCTACTCGAGCACCATTGCAAAATCTAGTGATTCTTTAAAGATTACTGCTAATCTCTTCAGCAGTCTCTCTCAGAATCTGGTGTCTAGTCCATCTAGTCAGGTCACTTTTCAGCTTCCCAAGCACTTTAGTTTTAGTGACTATATTCAATTCTGACTCCGACACTCAGATTTCTAGCATACCGGTGTCTTCCACAGTGAAGATTGATGCAAAATACTTGTTAAATTCATCTGCCATTTCTTTGTTTTCCATCACTCCCTTTCCATTGTCATTTGCCTATGATCTGATATCCACTCTCACCTCTTTTGGTATCCTGTTTTATTGGCAAGCTTGCCTTCATATTTCATCTTTTCTCTCCTTATTGCTTTTTAGCTGCCTTCTATTGATTTATTTAAAGCATCTCAATCCTCTGACCTCCCACTAATTTTTGCTCTGTGGTATGCCTTCTCTTTTGCATTTTTTTTGTTTGATCCCTCATCAACCATGGCTGTCTCATCCTCCCTTAGAATGCTGCTGCTTTGGAATGAATTAATTCTGTATTTTCCAAATTACTCCCAGAAACTAGTTATTACTGCTGTACCATCATCCCTGCTACTTTCCCCTTACAATTAACTTTGGCCAGCTCCTTTCTTGTGCCCCGTAGTTGCCTTTACTCGACTGTAATACTGATACATCTGATTTTAGCTTGTTTTTAAACTGCAGGGTAAATTCTATAATATAAAGATCACTGCCTCCTAAAAGGTTTCGTTACTTTAAGTTTGCTAATCAGCGTGGTTCATTACACAACACTTAATCCAGAATTACCTTTTCCCTAGTGGGCTTGACTGCAAGCTGCTCTTAAAAAGCCATCTTGGAGGCATTCCACAAATTCCTTCTCTTGAAATCCAGCACCAGCCTGATAAGTTTTCCCCAATCTACCTGTGTTTTGAAATCCCCCATGATCATTGTAATGTTGCCCGCCCTCTCATTTGTAACCCACATTCTGGCTACTGATAATTCCCATCAAGGTCCCGAATTCTACCCACAAAGATTCTGCAACTTCTGATCCTATGCTGCTTATTTCTGAGGCTTTAAATTCTCTTTTTTTTCTAAACCCAACATTGCACCCACTGCCTCTGGCCACCTGCCTGTCCTTTTGATATGATGTGTATATTTGGATGCTAAGCTCCCAGCTGTGATCTTCTTTCAACCACGACTCCGTGATGCCCACTATATCATATCTGCCAATTTGTAACTGTGCTACAAGATGATGTGGCTACACTAAATATTGTACCAAAGCCAAACAATACATTAAGTAAGATTTGGTTTTCAGCTCGTGTTTGGATATTGGATAAATTGTCTTGTCACAGATTTTTTTTTTAAACTTAAGTTGTTGGACGATGGTCCCTGTTTATCTTTCGAACGTGTATGACGAGTATTGTCTTGAAGTATTCCTGTTCACCTCTCTAGTAAGAAATAACAATTATCTGTATCAATGAGTAATGCAGTAGACAACTGATCAACCTGTTGCATTTTTTTTTACAGTTAACAGATTGGGCCCACCACCTCAACTATGCAAACCTGGTGAGCTGCGGCAAGAATATGAAGAGCAGATCAGTAAGGTGAGAAGCAGGGAGTTGCTTCTTGAGTCCATTGTAATGTCTTCTGATTTAAAAAAAAATCGATAAATTTGTGTGGGTGCAATGCAATAATAGTACTCGTACGTTTTCGGTTATGCAATAATGAGAAATGAATGCTAGTGTTCATGATTGATTGTATATTAAAGACCATTTCCACACGAGTAAATGTACTCGATTACAGCTGAAGGAAGAGCGTCGTGCTCGTGAAGAGGAGGAACACAGAGCAAGTGAGGATTTTATTCAGAAGCTTTTGGCAGAAGAACAAGAGCAGCAAATGTATCTGACACAAAAGAAGAAAGAGATGGAAGATCAACTAAGGAGAGATGAACAGCTAGCTAAGTTATTGAGTGAGGAAGTGGTAAGTAACTATTTATGGAGAAGCCTATATGTATTTATAGTTTGAACTAATTGGTCTCAATTGATTTATTACTTTTAAGGATGGAAGTATAAGTTTTGAATGCTAGAAAAGTCTAGTACACCAGGCAGCCGTTAACCTTGGAATAAATTGCTGGTTGTATATAGCTGGAAGAGAACCTAAGGTTCATGTTATGTATGCAGAATACCATTCTGAGATTCATCTTCTAATGAGCCAACAAATACAGAAAAACCATCGATGAAAGAAAAGACATCTTAGCCCTTCCCCCCCCCACCCACCGCATGAAAAAGAAACAAACTGACAAACCACAAATGCTCCGACCCCTTTTTTGCACAAAATCTAACAGATTGCCCACCCAGAAAATGGCAGTTAGAACACCCGCCCTGTGCTTCTGGAAGACAAACTTAATAGGTTCCCCACATGGAAAAACACCAACAAGAACACCAGACCCCAAAACCCCATACCCTCTCCCACACAAAAACTAACACAGGTGTCCCCCGCTTTTCGAATGTTGTCTTTACAACATTTCACTTTTACGAAAGACCTACATTAGTACTGTTTTCGTTAACCGAAAGAGGATTTTCGCTTTTACAAAAAAAGACGCTCGCTTTAAATTTGTGTTTACCCCGAGAAAGACCACCAGGACCATGAATCCTTGCGCGGGCAGGTGTGTGCGCATGCGTGACGTGTGAATGCATGTACGTGACGATTTTTTTTGGACAAATCGATTTTGGCTCAAGCTTCCCAATTCTGTTAAGTGAAACTACACTGTACATTATTTCAGCTTTATATAGGCTGTGTATTTATCATGTCATTCCTGTTTTTACTATATGTTAAAGTGTTATTTTAGGTTTTATGTGTTATTTGGTATGCTTTGGTAGGTTATTTTTTGGGTCTGGGAACACTCAAAAAATTTTCCCATATAAATTAATGGTAATTGCTGCTTCGCTTTATGCCATTTCGGTTTACGAACGGTTTCATAGGAACGCTCTACATTCGGATAGCGGGGGAAGCCTGCATATCACAAATAAGAAAGAAAACAAAAAACTGAAGGAGACTGATATAAACTACAGTCCACACCAATAATCACATAAATTCCAGAATTTCAAAAACTTCTTCCGTCAGCATGGATCAGAGTGACTACTTGAATTTTGTCCTTTCACGGAGAGCGTCTGCTGACCTGTGGCCTCCCATGATTTTGTGGCTCGGGTGCATAAGCAATGAATGGAAAAACTTACATAGTCTTTCAGATGGAGAAATGTCCCAAAATATTTGCCCTTCTAATTAGGTCTAAATCATCTGCTATGCTTGAACTGTACCCCTTCAGAATAACATTTCAATATGATTGCCTCTATTCTTATCAACTCATTATGGAAATCCTCCATTTTAGGAATTAAACTAGTAGCCTTAATTGCCATTGCAAGATATGCATATCCTTTCTTAGATGCTAAATCATAGCACAGTATTCCAGTGCAACAATGGAAGAATTGTTTGTGAGTAAAAGTGCTATGAACAAAGAAGGAAAATAATTGCCCTTAATTAATTTTATTTGGTGTTCTTTTTATCTTTTATACTTTGCAGAATTTGATGTATGGGACTGCTTCCAAAACCATGGGTGGATACACAAAATCTGTTTCTTCAAAGTTTAATTCATCCATCTCCAAAGGAATCAAATTGACAGCTCATAACCCAAGTAATACAGAAAGTATACAAAGGCAAGTAGAGGTGTAATGGGGTCAACCCAATCACATGGATCACTTTTGCACACTTCTGATTCTTCTGTTTTAATTCAAGAGGAACTTTGGGTTCTGAATTGGGCAGCTCACTTGCTGTTGATTATGTAGTAGATGTTTGCTGTGTTTTTTTTAAACTTTGAGATTATTTCTATTAAGTTTTCAATTTGTTATATAAAATAGTAAAGGCAGATGCAATGTGATTGTACAAAAAGGACAGGTTGCACTTGAATCCTGGGGGATCAGTATCTTGGCGGGGAGGTTTGCTAAGGCTATTGGGGAGAGTTTAAACGTGGAATAGGCTGCTGGCGAAGTTAGTGGAGGTGGATGCGATAGGGTCTTTTAAGAGACTCCTGGGCGTTGTACATGGAGCTCAGAAAAATAGAGGGCTATGGGTAAACCTAGGTAATTTCTAAGGTAAGGACGTGTTCGGCACAGCTTTGTGGGCCGAAGAGTAGATTTTCTATGTTTCTATGTGATGTTTTCATTGCATCTGTGTAAGTATTCTTTATAAATCTAGCATGCCTTTAAACAGTTGTGGTTTAAAGATCATTGAATGGGCAGTTCATATATGTGGGATTATCTTTGACTAAGAGCAATCAAAGAACAAAAATGTAATTAGGATGCCATGCACAATTCTGATTTGATGGAAGCAGACGTGAGAGCACGGAGGAACATCTGGTGAAACTTCTGAAATGCCTGTTTCGCTGCCGCCGCTACTGTATGATCTGAAATCTCCAGAGGGGAAGGCCCGGAATCCTTTGCTTTGCCAGTTGCTTGGCGGCCAAGGTCGAAGCACTCAACAGAGATGATGCTCGGTGTTGGAGGGCTGGTCGGAGGCTCGCAGTTTTCGGACGGATTCAGAGTTGGACTGTGGTCGGGTGCTTCCAGGATGCTGCATTGGCAAGTTTGCGGCGCTGGAAGCTCATGGCATAGTTTTCTCCCTTCTACCATCTGGGTGAGATGATGGGCTGTTGGGACTTGGAGACTTTGTTTTTTACCATGCCCATGGTCTGCTCTTTATCAAGTTATGGTGTTGCTTTGACTGTTGTAACTATATGTTATAATTATGTGGTTTTTGTCAGTTTTAATCTTGGTCTGTCTTGTGTTTCTGTGATATCATACTGGAGGAACATTGTATCATTTCTTAATGCATGCATTACTAAATGACAATAAAACGAGGACTGAGTGTCCTCAATCTAATTATTTGGGTGCCATTTTATTTTAACCTAAGTATACATCTAATTCGATAATAAAATAATTACAGTAGTTTGCTAAGAAATTCTGATGTTATAGAAATTCACTTGAAGTACCAATTTAAGCAGAATTCCTGGTTGTGCTATAACCAATGTGGCCTGCGTAATGCAAACAGTGTTCCCTGCCAGTTCATGTTATAGAAATGTGTTTATTGATTTAGAGATACAGCTAAATCAATAAACACATTTCTGTCCCAATGAGTCCATGCTGCCCAATTACAGTCGGCCCTCCTTATCCGCGAGTTCCGCATGCGCGAATTCAACCAACTGCGAATTGGGGACGTCATGTGATGATGCAGACTTGAGACGTGGAAATCCAGCTGTCCCGTAAAAAATCCGTACCATTTAAACGAAGAAAAGTTAATAAATAGTTTTTGAAAACTACTTATAAACTAATCATAAAGTAGTCTTGACATGTCTCATAAACAGAAACAGAAGAAGACTGCCGTTTTGATGACACCGTGAGATGGGAAGAAAAAAGGGCCTACTACAGCAATGGAACCTCGGGCTCAGGTTGGATCTCCTTCCGAGGAGACACATTTTATCCCTGGCATTGAAGAACGGGGCAATGGCAGCGGTCCCTGGGAAGAAGAAGCGGGAATTGCGCAAGCGTAAAGAAGTAGGCATGCGCAAATCGGTACAAGTTGAACTACAGGAACCGACTGCCACTGAAAGTGAAGTGACTTGGAGTCAGAATTGGATTCCCTGGAGAATACAGATGAAGAAGAGGAGGAAGAAGAACAAGAAGAGATTAAAAGTAAAGGATATCGTGGAGACAAGAGAGACTTTAATGCTTGAATTAAAAGGAATAAAAATAGGTTAAAAACATGAAGATTAGGTATAATAAAGCTATGAAAAGACAGGAGAAAACGGATAAGAAACTTCAAAAGTTGGAAAGAACAATGGAGGATACCAGCGGTAGAGTGGAAAAGACAGAAAATGATGTTCTTGCCTGGAAAATGGAAAGAAATCGGTTGTGGGAAAAAGTGGATGTGCTGGAAAATTTTAGTAGGCGAAATAATATTAAGATTGTTGGTCTTAAAGAAGGTATAAAGGGAGATAATCCAATAGAATTTTTTCAAAGATGGATCCCGGAAAATTTGCAAATGGAAGAGGGAGATCGGTCAATTGAAATTGAACGGGCACATAGATCAAAACCACAACACAACCAAAATCTGCGATCAATTTTAATAAAATGTTTAAGATTTCAAGACAAAGAAAGGATTCTACAGACATCTGCTCAAGCTGCCAAGTATAGAAAAGGGCCATTGATGATAGAAGGGAACAAAATTTTTTTCTACCCTGACATAAGTTATGAGCTTTTGAAGAGAAGGAAGAAATTCAACCCAGTGAAAAAAGTCCTATGGGATCATGGTTTTCAAGTTACACTGCGCTATCCTGCAACCTTGAAGATTTTTTTGGCTGGCAGAGAAAAAAGATTTAATGATTACCGGATGGTGGAGGAGTTTGTGCGAGAATCTTTGAATATTCACCAGACACAAGAAGAAATGTGGGAGAGCGAGTTGGATTAAAGATGAAGGCTGGGACAGGGAATAGACTTGGTGGATTTTTAAAGGCGGAAGAATATATAAATATATTATTAATTATATGATAGAGGGGAAGAAATGTAAAAGTTTGAGGAATATTAGTTGGGAATAGTGACATTAATTTTTTTATATATATATATATAATTTTTTTTGTTAGGGGGGCGCTGGAAGAAATACCAATCGCTACGGGATTCATGTGTGCAATTGTGGCGACAGCCATGACCAGCAAAATAAAGGGGGGTAACTCACAACATTAGTAGTGGGGTATTTTGTTATTTTTCTTTTCATATTTTATCTATCTTTTATTTCTTTTTGCCTGGATGACTGGGGGGGAAACACATAGCAACATGGTGAAGTTTAAAGGGATTCCCCAAGGAACTATGAGAGTTGAGATGTTAAGTGATGTTTTAGATTAGAGTAATTTTGTTAAGAATAATGACTAACTTATTGAATTTTTTGAGCTTTAATGTTAATGGACTTAATGGACCGGTGAAAAGAAAATGAATTTTAACACACATTAAGAAAATGAAGGTAGATATAGCCTTCTTGTAGGAAACACACTTAACAGGAACAGAACGTCAGAAATTAAAGAGAGACCGGGTGGGAAGTGTTGTTGCAACTTCATTTAATTCAAAAGTGAGGGGAGTAGCAATTTTGATCAATAAAACGTTACCAATTACAATACAAAATGTACTAACTGATTCTGTGGGGAGATATGTGATTATACACTACCAACTTTTTTCCGAATTATGGACTCTCATGAATATTTATGCACCAAATGAAAATGGTGCAAAATTTATACAAGAAGCCTTTTTGAATTTGGCTGATGCACATGATAAAATATTAATAGTTGGAGACTTTAACTTTTGTCCAGACCCAGTCTTAGATCAACCAAGGCTGTTACAAAATCGAAAGTAGTAAAACTAACCTTATCATTGATGAAAGATTTAAATTTGATCGATATATGGAGAAGAATTAACCCCAAAGAAAGAGACTATTCGTTCTATTCTAATAGACATAAAACTTACTCAAGGATAGATTTTTTCCATTATCAATGAATATTCAAGACAGTGAAAAATATGGAATATAAAGCGAGAATATTGTCAGGTCATTCTCCTTTATTAATGACAATAATAATGACTGATAAGGAGATTTAATTCAATATTATTAAAACATCAAGATTTTTGTGATTTTATGAAAAAACATCCAATTTTTTTTGGATACAAACTCTCATTCAGTTGATAAATTTGTATTATGGGATGCGATGAAAGCATATTTGAGGGGTCAGATAATAAGTTATATGTCTAAAATTAAGGAGGAATATATGGTAGAACTAGACCAATTGGAAAAAGAGATTACAAAATTAGAAAAAGAATCTCAAAGACATGTTAGAAGAAAAACAAAGACAACTTGTCAATAAGAAGTTACAATATAATACGCTTCAGACATTTCGAACGGAAAAAGCAATCATGAGAACTAAGCAAAGGTATTATGAGTTAGGTGAGAGATCACACAAAATTCTTGCTTGGCAGTTGAAAACAGAACAGGCTTCCAAAACGATAAATGCAATTAGAACAAGTGCAAATAAAATTACTTATAAAACTTTAGAAATTAATGAAACCTTTAGAAGTTTCTACTCTGAATTATATCAATTGGAATTACAAAACGATGTTAATGAGATAGAAAGCTTTTTATCACAAATAACTCTTCCAAAATTGAATTCGGAAGAACAGAAGGGATTAGATAAGCCTTCTACATTAAAAGAGGTTGAAGAAGCTTTGGGATCACTTCAAAGTAATAAATTTCCAGGAAAGGATGGTTTTCCGCCTAAATTTTATAAAAAGTTTAAAGATTTATTAATTTCTCCTTTCTCCAGAATCTTTCTCGACAGCGATTATAATAGTATTGCCAAAAAAAGAGAGATCCTTTAAAACCAGCATCATATAGGCCTATTTCTTTGTTGAACACGGATTATAAAATAATAGCAAAAATTTTATCGAGTAGATTATCTAAATATTTACCAAAATTAATACATATGGATCAAATAGGATTTATTAAAAATAGACAATCAGCAGACAATGTAACTCGGCTACTTAGTATAATTCATTTGGCACAAAAGAGGGAGGAAATGAGTATGATAGTAGCCTTGGATGCAGAAAAAGCATTTGATAGATTGGAATGGGATTCTTTATTTAAAGTATTAGAAAAATATGGGTTACGAGTACCTTTTATAAACTGGATTAAAACCTTAAACACTAGTCCTAACGCTAAAGTAGTGACAAATAGTCAGATTTCAACACCATTCCAGTTAAAAAGGTCAACTAAACAAGATTGTCTATTATCACCTGCTTTATTTGTATTGGCGATAGAACCATTAGCAGAATTAATTAGAATTGATTCAGATATTAAGGGTTTTAGAGTTAATCAGGATTAATTTATTTGCTGATGATGTTTTAATCTATTTAACAAACCCACCGCATTGGTTACGTAAACTATCTTCTAGATTGGAAGAATATGGGGAAGTATCAGGGTATAAAAGAAATTGGGATAAAAGTGAAATCTTACCTCTTTCTGAAGGAGACTATAGTCAATGTCGTTTAGCAACCCAATTTAGATGGCCGATAAATGGTATAAAGTATTTAGGTATAAGACTTGATAATGATGTAAAGAATTTATATAAATTTAATTATTTACCACTATTGAAAAAAATTCGAGAAGATCTTGACGAATGGATGATACTACCAATAACATTAGTGGGTAGAGTCAATGCTGTAAAAATGAATATATTTCCTAGATTACAGAATTTATTTCAAACACTATCAATACAACTGCCACAGAAATTTTTTCAAGAGTTAAATAAATGTGTGAGGAAATTTCTTTGGAAAGGTTAAGGTGTCAAGAATATCGTTGGAAAAATTGACATGGAAACTTGAGTTAGGAGGGTTACAACTTCCAAATTTTAAGAATTATTATAAAGCAAATCAACTTAGATTTATTGCATCTTTCTTTGATGATCGAAAACCAGCATGGATTAGAATAGAATTAGACAAGATAGGAGAAAATACACCTGAAGATTTTATATATGAATGGGAATCTAAATGGCTATGGGAAAAGAAAGAATCTCCTATATTAAAACATTTGATTGATCTATGGAATAAGATAAATGTTGATGATGAAATAAATGTTGATGTTGATGATGAAATAGCAAGGAGACCTTTGTTCCAAAACAGACTTATTCCTTTTACAATGGATAATCAACTTTTACATAATTGGTACCAAAAAGGGATTAGATGTATAGGAGACTGTTATGAAGGAGGTATATTGATGTCATTTGAACAATTAAACATAGAAAATAGGTGCAAGAGTAGGGCATTTGGCCCTTCGAGCCTGCACCACCATTCAGTATGATCATGGCTGATCATCCAACTCAGAACCCTGTACCAGCCTTCCCTCCGTACCCCCGACCCCTTTAGCCACAAGGGCCATATCTAACTCCCTCTTAAATATGGCCAATGAACTGGCCTCAACTGTTTCCAGTGACAGAGAATTCCACAGATTCACCACTCTCTGTGTGAAGAAGTTTTTCCTAATCTCGGTCCTAAAAGGCTTCCCCTTTATCCTCAAACTGTGACCCCTCGTTCTGGACTTCCCCAACATCAGGAACAATCTTCCTGCATCTAGCCTGTCCAATCCCTTTAGGATTTTATACGTTTCAATCAGATCCCCCCTCAATCTTCTAAATTCCAACGAGTATAAGCCTAGTCGATCCAGTCTTTCATCATATGAAAGTCCTGCCATCCCAGGAATCAATCTGGTGAACCTTCTTTGTCCTCCCTCTATG
This sequence comes from Mobula hypostoma, assembly GCF_963921235.1. Lineage (NCBI taxonomy): Eukaryota > Metazoa > Chordata > Chondrichthyes > Myliobatiformes > Myliobatidae > Mobula > Mobula hypostoma. Next base: position 94,990,958 of record NC_086100.1, on the reverse strand, counting down.
GCAAGGATGTCTTTCCTCAGATTAGGGGACCAAAACTGCCCACAATACTCCAGGTGTGGTCTCACCAAGGCCTTGTACAACTGCAGTAGTACCTCCCTTCTGTACTTTAATCCTTTTGCTATGAATGCTAGCATACCATTCGCCTTTTTCACCGCCTGCTGTACCTGCATGCCCACTTTCAATGACTGGTGTATAATGACACCCAGGTCTCGTTGCACCTCCCCTTTTCCTAATTGGCCATCATTCAGATAATAATCTGTTTTCCTGATCTTGCCACCAAAGTGGATAACCTCACATTTATCCACATTAAATTGCATCTGCCATGAATTTGCCCCCTCACCTAACCTATCCAAGTCACCCTGCATCCTCTTAACATCCTCCTCACAGCTAACACTGCCACCCAGCTTATCGTGTCATCCGCAAACTTGGAGATGCTGCACTTAATTCCTTCATCTAAGTCATTAATATATATTGTAAACAACTGGGGTCCCAGCACTGAGCCTTGCGGTACCCCACAAGTCACTGCCTGCCATTCTGAAAAGGTCCCGTTTATTCCCACTCTTTGCTTCCTGTCTGCCAACCAATTCTCTATCCACATCAATACCTTACCCCCAATACCGTGTGCTTTAAGTTTGCACACTAATCTCCTGGGTGGGACCTTGTCAAAAGCCTTTTGAAAATCCAAATATACCACATCCACTGGTTCTCCCTTATCCACTCTACTAGTTACATCCTCAAAAAATTCTATGAGAGATTCGTCAGACATGATTTTCCTTTCACAAATCCATGCTGACTTTGTCCGATGATTTCACCGCTTTCCAAATGTGCTGTTATCACATCCTTGATAACTGACTCTAGCATTTTCCCCACCACCGATGTTAGGCTAACCGGTCTATAATTCCTTGGTTTCTCTCTCCCTCCTTTTTTAAAGAGCAGGGGTTACATTAGCCGCCCTCCAATCCTCAGGAACTAGTCCAGAATCTAAAGAGTTTTGAAAAATTATCACTAATGCATCCACTATTTCTTGGGCTACTTCCTTAAGCACTCTGGGATGCAGACCATCTGGCCCTGGGGATTTATCCACCTTTAATCCCTTCAATTTACCTAACACCACTTCCCTACTAACATGTATTTCCCTCAGTTCCTCCATCTTACTGGACCCTCTGTCCCCTACTATTTCTGGAAGATTATTTATGTCCTCCTTAGTGAAGACAGAACCAAAGTAATTATTCAATTGGCCTGCCATGTCCTTGCTCCCCATAATCAATTCACCTGTTTCTGTCTGTAGGGGACCTACATTTGTCTTAACCAATCTTTTTCTTTTCACATATCTATAAAAGCTTTTACAGTCAGTTTTTATGTTCCCTGCCAGTTTTCTCTCATAATCTTTTTTCCCTTTCCTAATTAAGCCCTTTGTCCTCCTCTGCTGGACTCTGAATTTCTCCCAGTCCTCAGGTGAGCCACTTTTTCTGGCTAATTTGTATGCTTCTTCTTTGGAATTGATACTATCCCTAATTTCCCTTGTCAGCCATGGGTACACTACCTTCCCTGATTTATTCTTTTACCAAGCTGGGATGAACAATTGTAGTTCATCCATGCGATCTTTAAATGCTTGTCATTGCATATCCACCATCAACCCTTTAAGTGTCATTTGCCAGTCTATTTTAGCTAATTCACGTCTCATACCTTCAAAGTTACCCTTCTTTAAGTTCAGAACCTTTGTTTCTGAATTAACTATGTCACTCTCCATCTTAATGAAGAATTCCACCATATTATGGTCACTCTTACCCATGGGGCCTCTCACAACAAGATTGCTAATTAACCTTTCCTCATTGCTCAATACCCAGTCTAGAATAGCCTGCTCTCTAGTTGGTTCCTCAACATGTTGGTTCAAAAAACCATCCCGCATATATTCCAAGAAATCCTCTTCCTTGGCACCCTTACCAATTTGGTTCACCCAATCTATATGTAGATTGAAGTCACCCATTAAAACTGCTGTTCCTTTATTGCACGCATTTCTAATTTCCTGTTTAATACCATCCCCAACCTCACTACTACTGTTAGGTGGCCTGTACACAACTCCCACCAGCGTTTTCTGCCCCTTAGTGTTATGCAGCTCTACCCATATCGATTCCACATCCTCCTGGCTAATGTCCTTCCTTTCTATTGTGTTAATCTCCCCTCTAACCAGCAATGCTACCCCACCTCCTTTTCTTTCATGTCTATCCCTCCTGAATATTGAATATCCCTGAATGTTGAGCTCCCATCCTTGGTCACCCTGGAGCCATGTCTCTGTGATCCCAACTATATCATATTCATTAATAACAATCTGCACTTTTAATTCATCCACCTTGTTACGAATGCTCCTTTCATTGACACACAAAGTCTTCAGGCTCGCTTTTACAACACTCTTAGCCCTTATGCAATTATGTTGAAAAGTGGCCCTTTTTGATTTTGGCCCTGGATTTGCCTGCCTGCCACTTTTACTTTTCACCTTACTACTTTATGCTTCTACCCTCATTTTACACCCCCTGACTCTTTGCACTTGTTCTCATCTCCCTGTTGTGAACTATCCTCCTCGCTCCTAGTCTCTTTAATTTGATTCCCACCCCCCAACCATTCTAGTTTAAAGTCACCTCAGTAGCCCTCGCAAATCTCCCCGCCAGGATATTGGTCCCCCTAGGATAAATAAAGAATAAATATAAAATATCAAATAACACTTTCTTTTGTTACCTTCAATTAAGGGCTTATTTAAGAGATAAACTGGCTCAAACAATGTTTTTGCCGAAACCTAATGAAATTGAAACTTTAATTCAAAAAGGAAAAATTAAAAAATTTATTTCTTTTATGTATAATCTGATTCAAAAACAGACACTTAAACAAGGAATCCACAAGTCAAGACAAAAATGGGAAATGGATTTGAGTATTAATATTGATGAAACAAATTGGTCAAGACTGTCTTGACAGTATGACAAATACAATAAATGTTCAACTCAATATAATTTTTTACACCAATTATGTATTACACCGCAAAAAATAAATAGATTAAATTCAAACTTATCTGATTAATGTTTTCGGTGTAATCAAAAAAGTGGTACTTTTTTACATTCTACTTGGTCCTGTTCCAAAATTCAACTTTTTTGGATAAATTTAAGAGTTCTATTGGAACAAATTACTGGGACTCAACTTCCACATAACCCTGTATTATTTCTATTAGGTGACATTGAAGGGATAAAACCGAAACTTAAATTGAATAAATATCAGAAAGAATTTATAAAAATTGCATTGGCAGTAGCCAAGAAGGCTATTGCAGTTACTTGGAAATTGGATTCATATTTAAGTATGGATCGTTGGAATAATGAAATTTTTAGCTGTATTCCACTTGAAAAAATTACTTATAATTTAAGAGATAAATATGATACATTTTTGAATATTTGGCGCCCTTATTTACAAAAGATAGGATGGTATATATAGGTGCTCCGATGATAAAGATCTTCGGGGAAAGAAGCAAATAAATATTAAATTTATTTTGAATCCCATGGAGCATGTGGAGACCTTCCAATATCCAGGCAGTCTTTCTTTCTTTTTTTTTCCTTTTTTTCTTTTTGTTTCTTTCCTTTTAGGTAGGGGTATGTATCGGAGGGAAGGGTTAAGGGGAGGGTAGATATTATTCCATGTAACCAAGTTTGAAAACTCAATAAAAAAATTATATTTAAAAAAAGGCAACAGCGAATCGAGAAAACCTGGAAGTGCTCTTCCAGCACTTGTTGTTCGAGCATGTACAGACTTTTTTTTTCTTGTCATTATTCCCTAAACAATGCAGTGTAACAACTCTTTTACATAGCATTTACATTGTATTAGGTATTATAAGTAATCTAGAGATGATTTAAAGTATACAGGAGGATGTGCGTAGGTTATCGTGGATCGGGGGGAAAAAACGGAAGTTCTCTTACTAAGTAAGTCGGAACAGGTACATCCAGTATTATTTAGCGTCAGTTAGTCAAACGTTTGTCTTAGTATATGTTTCAGCGCCAGGTTCAGGAACAGAAGTTCCCGAGTTCGATCCAGTGACAGAGTGCTCCTGAGCGCACTCTCCATCCGTGCCGGGTTGTTGTGGAGGATCAAAAACCCAAAACCCCAAAACCCAAAAACCCAATAATTAAACCACTGCGTTGCTTAATAATAATTGTAGCTTTAATCGGGCCGATGGAGTTTCATCTCTTTCTGATCGCTTTATTATTTCTACTTCATTTTCAGTCGTGATCGTGATTATTTTCGTGAGCAGAAACACTGCGGACTCAGAACTCCGCCGCCGGGTCCTAATGCCCACCGCACTGAGACAGGTTAAATAAGGTCTGGGGTTCTGCTGGGTCCTAAGATCCACTGCACTGAGACAGGTTGAATAAGGGACTTGAGCATATGCATTTTTTGGTATCCACGAGGGGTCCCGGAACCAATCCCTCGCGGATAACCTGTACATCTTTGGAACTTGGAAGGAAACCCATGTGGCCACGGAGAGAATGTACAAGCTCCTTACAGACCCTCAAAACCAATTGAATCCAGGTCACTGCCACAGTAATAATGTTGTGCTAACTGGTACACTACTGTGCCTTCTGTTAGACCTTGTTATAGGCAGAATGACCCATATTACTGGATGTAAAGTCAATGGTGATAACAGAGTGATTGATATCTGCATAATTAAATTTTGACTGAATATACCCCAGACTATAGAAGGACTAAATAAGTAATACATTTTGGATGTGAATGGTTTTGAGGAGAATCTTAATGTTTTAAGGATGAATGTTGTAGGTCCAGTAATACCTTAAGTGTGAAAGTTGTACAGGAGGCTAATCTTGGAAGAAATCAGATCTGTACAGGTTGTGAAGATTACTAGTTTGTGAGGATACTTGCACATGAGGGTTGAGAATTTTAAAGTAAGCTCTAATGCCCAGCATCCTTCTCCAGCATAGATTAGTGGAACATAAGTCTCAGATCAGAAAGAAGGATCCATGCTGCAAAGTTTTTTTTTGATGAATCAAAGCTTACAGAGGAGCCAAGTGAATCATGGAAATTAAGTCGAGTTAGCAAGAATAACAGGGGGTTGGCAGCAATTGGACTGAGATGGTAAAGAGCAGTCTGAGGGTTTGAAGAAGTGTAATTTGCAATCAAAACGAGCACCCTAATTAACAATTGGCTTTGATTAAGATCTGAAACCCTTGCACTTTTTAAGAACATTGCTCTCCTATCACTCTTGTTCTTGTTGACCTATGTTGGTTTCCCAGTTTCCTCAATATCAAATTTTCAGTTATCATGTTCAAATTGCAAGAGATTCACAGTTGCATCCTTGCTGCTTTAATCACTATTGCCAGTTTTTGCATTCTTCAGTTCTAAATTTGTAATCACTGTTTAATCACTTCATTGTTAGTGACAATGCCTCCAGTTGCCTACAATTAATCTTGGCATTCTGTCTTCAAATTTGTCTTATTTCCTTGGCTAAAATGGTGATTGCCCTGCCAGATTATTCCTTGAGTGCTTTGTAACAAATTTTATGAATGCTCTTAAATCCTAGTTCAAGAATGCAAATTACGCATCTAATAAAGCTTTTTGTAAACCATTGCTTCGGTAACTACTTTAAAGTGAATGCAAATGTAAATTTGAGTTGCTTGCACCTCGGTTTTGTGTAGAAGTAACGTTTATAGCCACATTTTGTATGATTTTGGTGAACTGCACTTAATCACGGATACTGTTTCCGAAGCTGTTTGGAAAGGGTGTTTGAGACTGGTATCTGGGATGGGCAGTGTGTGGAAAGGTTGCCAGCAAAGTCTTGTACGTAGCAGAGTTCAGACGTTGATAGGTCCTAAGGGGTCTTGACATATTGCATATTGAGTTGAGGTTTCCTGTGGAGAATTTACAACTGAAACTTAATGTCTGTTCTACATATTGAAAACTCAAAATTTGAGGTACTCAAAATTTCAGGCTGGGTGAAGAATGTAACTAGTGGAGTGTTCCAATGATTAATCCTTGGCTCTCAATTATTGACTTGCTATGTTAATGATTTGGTGGAGAGTGCAAGTAAACAAGTTTGTCAATACTGTGGATATAGATGGGAGAGCATGCTGTGAAAATGATATTTGTAGCAGGACCTGGATTGATTGGGAGAATGGGTGAAAAATTTGAGGAATGGAGTTTAGTATAGGAATCAGAAGGCATTCAATCTAAATGAGGAAATTGGAAGTACAGAAGGTCTGAGTTTTGTGCTTGAACCTTATTGCTGGTAGGGAGGTTTAGCAAACAGGTAATAGTACATATGACAATAATAAGGCAAATTTGCTATGCTTGTGTTAAATCCTGGAGTAGGCCTGAGCATTCAGGTGGCCTGCTTTTCTTTTGTTCTGGTAGCCACTGTTTTAAAATGAGGGGATACCCATTTAAGACAGATGAGAAACAACCTTTTGAAACTCAGGCTTATGGAGTTTTAGAATGCTTTATTGCAAGGTAAAATCATTTTTGCTAGGCGTGTGGGTAAATGGTAATGGGCAGTCGGGTATGTAGGGTTGTGTTTATAATCAGATCAGGTTAATCTTGTTAAATAGCAGAGTAAGCTTGAGTTGGTCCTAATTTGTATAGCAATTTATTTATTCCATGTTACTAAGTTCATTAACTGCCATTAGACCATGACTAGCATCAGCCTAAAGTCATTGAATTGTTATCCTTAAATGTCCCCTTTTTTTTCATCCTACACAGGTATTTATCACCTACTGTGCCAAAGTATCAAACTGCTGAGATAAGTACACTGGGAAGCAATCTCACCAGTGCAGTAAGTATGAAATTGATCATTTCTGTTTTGTATTACATATACCTTGTATGTGCAGTTTAATTTTATATTAAAAGTGCCCTAAAATTGCTTTAGTTAATTGCTGTTATATTTCAGGTCTGCTGCAATTGACCTCCTCCCTAGTAGTCTAGAAGAAGTTGATGAAAATGTGGGGTACTAATACAGAGATGGGCATGTGTAAATGGGTGGTTAATGGTCAGTGTGGATTTGTTGGGCCAGAGGGCCTTTTTCATGTTCTAGCTCTGACTGACAACATCTCCCTTGTGCAATGATCCAGTCATTGACATTTTCTGCTTTTCTATTAGTTTTACCAGAAACACACCTCTCTGTCAAATGCTGCCATGATGGCTTGGGCAGTTGCTCTTGTGTCTGGAATTTGGATCTTTGGTCCATGTTTGAATCTGACTGCAGTGAGGTCTGAAGCAGAATAGCTGTGGTGAAATCTAAACTGAGCATCAGTAAGCAGAATTTGAGAGCTTTGATGACTCCTTCATTATTTTGATAATTGAGAGTAGACATGTTTGGATATTAATCAGATTAGTACTTTTTTATGAATAGGACATACCTGGGTGATTCTTGTTTTCTCCTCTACTCACATTGAATACATGTCACTGATGTAACCTTACTCAGTCACCTTAACTAGGGCTGTAGCTAGCTCTGGAATGCAGGTCTTCGGTACTATTTATCTGGTAGTTTGGCATTCTTTCCATTTCTGCACGGCATTTTTTCAGTTTGAAAACTATGGGGTATGGATTGAATTGTGTTATGGTAGAGTTTGGGGAGGAAGCCGATGTGGATCATCTATCCAGCACTTCTGGGTGAATTTGGTTGTGAATGTTTTTTCATTTTCCTTGCCAGTGAATGAGAACATTCTTGGAGCTGCCTTTCCTCTTTTTAGCCTTTTAATTGAGCTCTTTACACTGGAAGAGCAACTATTAGGAAGAAAGAAGTCTATGGGACAAAGGTTTGGAAAGTAGATGAGCAGATACAGAGGAGAGAAATGCAAATTCAGTGCTTAAATGCTTTGAGAGGTTGGTCATGACTAGACTAAATTCCTGCCTCAGCAAGGATCTGGACCCATTGCAATTTCCCTATCGCCGCAATAGGTCAATGGCAGACTCAATCTCAGGCTACGTCCACACTAGACCAGATAATTTTGAAAACGCCGGTTTCACATAAAAACGATAGGCGTCCACACCAGGAGTTTTTGAAAATACCTCTGTCCGCATTAAATCGGGTATTTGGGTGAATCTGCTCCTACTGGGCATGTGCAGGACACACAAAAAAAACAAGCAAAGAGGAAACGGTGTACTTGGTGCGCGCTTGTCTAGTTATAGACTAGAAAAACTTAAAAGGAAATTGCCAAACGAAAGACTTGGTGCATGTTTGTCCAGAAACATTTCCTACAGCCATAGTCTCTTCACCAATGAAAGGGACGACAGCTACAACTAAATGCAATAAGGCTTGTTACTAGGCAAAAGTGAAATTTGCTTTTACCTCATTTGTTTGCCTTTACTTTTGCCATGTCTTTGTATTATTTTGCTGTATTTAACATGTGCAATAAAATGAGTTACTGGGCAAAAATTGACAATTGCATCTATCGAATGTTTGCACAGGCAATACATTAATAAAGCACCTTGTTAAATGTATAAAACATGTCTGCATCAGTGTTATCTTGTATTTCCATACAGTGTTACATTAGAGGCTGTTACTCATCTATTGTCAGATATTGTTGTGGTGTTGGAGGTTGTGTTCAAGAAAACAATGAAGTGCCGCGCTGCCGCCACCATTTGTTCCGGCACGTCATGACAGCGGTTTTAAAATCAGCCGGTTACCCTGTACATACTACAATGGCCAACCAGGGTTTTCAGATTTAAACACTCTGGAGTGTTTTAGAAAAGCTCCATTTTCGGGGGAGGAAAACGCTGTTTCAGTGTGGACAGAGGGTCAAAACGAAGAGAAAAAGCTTCAGTTACGGATTTATCCGGTCTAGTGTGGACGTAGCCTCAGTGGCTCTCCTCACAGCTTTAGACCTCCTGGACAACACAAACACGTATGTCAGGATGCTGTTCGTCGACTATAACTGAGCATTTAATGCCATCATTCCCCCAATCCTAATTGAGAAGTTGCAGAACCTGGGCCTCTGTACCCCTCTCTGCCATTTGATCCTCGACTTCCTAACAATCTGTGCGGATTGGTGATAACATATCCTTGCTGACGATCAACCCTGGTGCACCTCAGGGGTGTGTGCTTAGCCCACAGCTCTACTCTCTGTATACCCATGACTGTATGGCAAGGCATAGCTCAAATGCCATCCAAAAATTTGGTGATGATACAACCACTATTGGTAGAATTTCAGGTGGCGACGAGAGGCTGTACGGGAGTGAGATATGCCAACTAGTGGAGTGGTGCTGCAGCAACAACCTAACACCCAAAGTCAATAAGACGAAAGTGTGAACTTCAGGAAGGGTAAATCGAAGGAACACATACCAATCCTCATAGAAGGATCAGAAGTGGAGAGAGTGAGCAGTTTCAGGTTCCTGGTTGTCAAGATCTCTGAGGATCTAACCTGGTCCCAACATATTGGTGCAGTTATAAAGAAGGCAAGACAGTAGCTTGCTTCATTAGGAGTTTGAAGAGATTTGGTATGTCAACAAATTGTCACGTACCCCGTAACGGGTTAAAGAACCAGCAGAAATGGAAAACACTTTGGAGTCCAGTATTGCTATTAACTAATAATATTTATTAGTAACTACGCAATACAGTAATACAAATGTAGGTAAATCCAACAGGTTAACAATGGTTATATTTAAGTGTGGAAATATGTATGAAAAACCGAGCTTCTTCAAGTCTAGGAGTAAATAAATAGTCTTACGACAATGAGTAAAGTTCAGTTCAGTTCGGTTCGTGGTGTTGAGTTGAGTAGTGATAGAGAGGGAGAGATTTGAGTCTTCAGTTGAGCTGACGCCGTCGATCTTCCCGTTGTCCTCCGAAATCCTTTAAAGGTCACCAACTGTGACCACAACAGAGGGCACCGTTTTTCTGTGGTGGAGTCATCAACCCAGGCAAGGGTGGACACGTGGACAACTCCCCACTGGTCAATCCCTTTTCGTACTGCAAGAGCCACTCATCAATCCGCCTGATCGATCCTCCAAAAACCCACTTTTTCTGTGGGCACAACAAAGCTCATTCAGTGTCCAAAAACATGTGCCTGAGGTCTATATCATCTGACCTCCTATTTATCACACCGTACCGTGTACCAGCTGTCATTCAAATAACTCCTCCTTCCTTTGACTGTGTAAGAAATGTACAAGCAGGCAAATGTCCTTGGAAGTATAAACACGCTGCCGAAAAATCATAACATCGATTGTCCAACAAATAACGCCGCCCTCGGTCATCATAGCGACTTACGAGCTGCTCGGTTCCCCCTCCCCCTGTGCCTTAAAGTGACAGTCCAAAAGTTAGTCTTCCTCTCTCTTTCAAAAGCACAGTTCATAGGGGTAATTCAGGACCCCGTCACACCCCCTTCCTTCAGAGAGAGGAAAACATTTTTTTTTACTTTAAATGTAAATTAGAGTTTCAAATAATACATTTACGATCATCAGATGACAGAGCAAAAACATGTACAATTTCCAGCTTAACATCTGGATAAATAATCGGCTATAATATTGTCAGTATCTTTCACATGTTTGATTTTTAAGTCACATTCTTGCAATATCAGACTCCAATTTAACAACCTTCTATTCTTATCTTAGTTAGAAACACCAACGGATTATAATCCATGTAAACCAGAAGTGGTCTCTGGGCAACAGAGATTTTGAGGTCTCTGAACATAGACCTCAAAATGTTGTAAGGCCAGAACAAGTGCTAGTACTTCCTTTTCAACAGTTGAATAATTTTTCTGGTGCACATTAAATTTCTTTGAGAAATAAGCTACTGAGTGTTCAATGTCATCCACACCCTTCTGTAACAGTACTGCCCCAGCAGCTTCGTCACTAGCGTCTGTTGCTGTAGAAAATGGTTTGGAAAAATCAGGTGCTTTGAACGTCTGAAAACCATCCTGTGTTGTCATCCTGTGCTCAAATGCCCCTTTGCAGAGGTTATTCCATACAAATCTTTCACTCTTCCCCAGGAGTTTTGTTGGGGGAGAGTGATGTCAGCAAAGTTCTTACAAAACTCACGATAATACCCAACCATTCCTAAAAACCTTCCCAAAGGTTTCTTGCCTGTCGGAACAGGAGCCTCAGCAATCGCTTGAAGCTTGGCCTCGACAGGAGCCAGTTGGCCCTGGCCTACCACATAGCCCAGATATGTAACTGTGGCATGGCCAAACTCACTTTTAGCGAGGTTCACAGTAAGATTGGCCTCGGAAAGTCTGTCAAACAGTTTTTCTACTGCTGCAATATGCTCTTCCCACGTGTCATTCCAGACCACTAAATCATCAATCTAAGCTCCTGTGTTTTCTAAACCTCTAATCACAGAATTGATCATTCTTTGAAATGTCCCTGGAGCATTTTTCATCCCGAAGGGTAAAACGGTGTACTCATACAGTCTAGATGGTGTCCCAAATGCTGATATTTCTTTAGCCCTCTCTGTCAAAGGAACACCCCAGTATCCTTTTAACAAGTCAACCTTTATAAAGTATTTAGCCTTCCCCTCTCTATCAATACAGTCATCCATTCTCTTTCCTTGTTCTTTCTTGTTTCTAATTGCTTGTTCAACCATTTTAGTTTTCTCAAAGTTCACTGCACCGATGCTGTTACATGGGCTGGGCTGAATTTACAATGATGTGATGCACTGCACCTGTGCACCGCTGTCAAACATCAGAAAATAAATCTCCATGCTTGCCAATTAGTTCTTTCACTTGTTTTTGCAGTGTAGGTCCAACTGATGGACTTTATCAGTTATATTTTTCAAAACAATGGAATTCTGACATCTTGGCGAGACTAGATTCAGTGGGTAAACATGTTTTTTCATCCCATTATCAGATTCCATGACTCCATTTTGTTCCATAACAATTCTCCCAGGTGCCATTCTAACGAACAAGTGTTTTATTTTGATACGACCATTCTGTAAACTTACCTTTGCAAGGTCACAAATCTTATTAAATCCTTTCCAGAGTTCTAAAACATAATTAAGCACACTGACTCGTTTCCAAATCAGACCATAGTTCTCTGAGTAGGGTCAAAGGTCCAACTGTAACCAAACACAGGTTCCAATAGACTATACTCCAATGCCTTTTGAATCGAATCTCCAACAATAAATAAGAGGAGGGGAACCCCCTCATCCCAATTTTTCCCCTTTCTCACACAATGTTTTAATCATGGTCTTAAGAGTTGAGTTGTACAGTTGCAAGGCTCCCTTGGACTCTGTGATATGCAGGTGACACCATGCGCTTAGCTTTCAATTCTCTAACTATGCCCTGGAATGTTCTCGAAGTAA